>NW_010180117.1:306-4117 GCF_000695765.1 Mesitornis unicolor | reverse complement strand
GTAGGGAAAAATATTTGGGTTCTAATTTCTGAGCTGACTCTTTATTTAAACAGCCAAGAATATAGATCCCCATTGTTCTTCAAGGGCAGTTCAGGTCAGGTAAAATAATTACTGACATGAGTTTCTTCCAAAACAAAGATTAAGTTTAAATGCTTGTACCTCACTCCGTCTCCTCAACAGAACATGAGGCACAAAATAAGATGGAAATGTTCATGGGCTGAAATAAAGACAGAGAGATCACTCACCAATTACAGTCACAGCCAATACAGACTTGACTTGGAAAAAATTAAATAATTTATTGCCCATTAAAATAGAGTAGTATCATGAGAAACAAAGACAAAGATTAACCATCTTCCCTACCAAACCAAAATTCTTCTCAGGCTCAACTTCCCTCCTTCATTCTCAAATCCTTTACTTCCAGTCCCACCAAAGAGCAGTGCAAGGGGGCATGGGGACTAGGGGTTGTGGTCAGTCCATAACAGTTCCTCTCTGCTACTTCTTCCTCCTCATGGGCTGCAGTCTTTTAGGATAAATCTGCTCCAATATGGGCTCTCCATTACTGCAGGTCCTTCAGTGAATAGCCGCCTGCTCTGACATGGAGTCCTACATGGGCTGCAATGTGTATATCTGCTCCACCAGGGTTCTCTCTATGGGCAGCAGAAAACAGGTCCTCCACCAGCATCTCTTCCATGGGTTGCAGCAGAATCTCTGCTCTGGTGTCTTGAATACTTCCTCTTCTCCTTCACCTTTCACAGGATCACAGAATCACAAAATGGTAGGGGTTGAAAGGGACCTCTGAAGATCATCTAGTCCAACTTGCTGCTAGAGCAGGATCATCTAGAGAAGATCACATAGGAACACATCAAGGCAGGTTTCAAATGTCTCCAGAAAAGGAGACTCTACAACCTCTCTGAGTAGCCTGTTCCAGTGTTTTGTTACCCTTATAGTAAAGAATTTTTCCCTTATGTTTAAGTTGAACCACGTGCGTACTAGTCTATGCCCTTTCTCCAGTTGCTGGGCATAACTGAGAAGAGTCTGGTTCCATCATCCTGACACCTGCACTTTAGATATTTATAAGCATTAATGAGATCATCTCATATTGGTGCTCATAGGGTTGATAATCACACTTTTTTCCTTACTTTTCACGGCTTGTGCATCATTTTTGCCCTCTCTGAAATCTGTTTTTACAGGGGCATCACCATCTTGACTGATGGGCTCATATGTCTCCTGTGGTTGGTCCAGTGGAGCTGGCTGGAACTGGCTGTGTCCACCACAGGGAAGCTTCTGGCTTGCCTGCTGCTGATAGTACCTTGGCACCTACACCCAATGCAGATACATGCAAGTTTGGATGCAAAACCATAAGCAGACCTATGTTCACTGGAATTTAGGCTCTGCTGCATTTCATAGGTTCCCAGATCAGAGAGAACTTTCCAGAAAAGCTGATTTGGGTTTTGAGTTCATAAAAAAATATAAATTAAACCAGGCAAATTTGGATCACAGAGAAAACATTTTACAGAATATTTCCAACCTTGGTGCAACTAGAGGGTCTTTTCAGAAGGTATGCTCTCATGTGATTGCAGCCAGATTTCTGTGTCAGAGTAGCTAGAATCAGTTTGTTTAACTCAAATCATGACTTAAATGAGCAGGTGATGCTCCCACCTCCAGCTAGTACATCATGTCCATGGAAGATCACTTTTAGGCTCTAAACCTGGAGGGACTACACTACTGCAGGATTTTATCTTGCCATTTAAATCACCTGGTACTGTTTCTTTCCTCCTGTGTGGATGATGTATTTAACAACACAGCCTCACCTGTCAGTCTTCAATTTAACAGCAAATATATGTTTCAGTTGTTTATTTCATTGATCAAAAATTAATTTAATATATGGATAAAAATATTTTTTTCCACTGTAATTGAATGAGTGTACCAATATTGAATTGCAGAGTTATTCTACAATCTGTGGTCTTTGTACTACTGTGCTCATGTTATGAAAATACACATAGTTTTGCTTTTGTGGTTTTAATGCATTTGTTATATAGTATTTCCTGAATTAGTTTTTCCAATTTGTTATCAAAATGGTTTTGGTATTTCCTGGGCTCCTAGACTCCATGCTAAAGTTGTACAATTAAATACATACAGCACACTTCCTGTTGCAATCTTGCTGCTCATTGCCCTCTTCCACTTAACCTTAAAAGGTGTTCATAATGATTCCTTTGAAAAGGAATCCTCTCTTCTCCTCTCCTCCTCCTCTCCTCCTCCTCTCCTCTCCTCTCCTCTCCTCTGTAGTTATGAAGATACTTGAAAACCTACTCCAGTTCATATAGAATATAAAGTAAATATAAAAGCTATTGGTATTTCTATATTTTATTCAGCAAATAGGAAAAACATGAGAGTCCTAACTTAGGAGAGCAAAACAAGTTGTTTTGATACACTTGACATCTTTTTTTAAAAAATATTGATGGAGTCACACCTAGCAGAGGCTGATTAGATGTTACTAGTATTATGAAACTAAGTACTTTAAAGATGAAGTATCTGTGATTTGACCACTTAACTTTAAGAGCTCCACTCCATTCTAGACAATAGTCATTATATCGCCTTTGCTGAACTCAATAGAGTTAGGACTGTAAAGCTCAGTCTATCCCTATCTTTTAAGTAATATATACTGTGTTTTGCAAGTTGAGAGCTTCACAGCTTAGGCCTCATTAGCTTTAAGAAGCAAAATTTCAAAACTAACTGATGAAATTTAGATGATATTTTGCTTTAAGTCCTGTTTAAAGCCCCCATGGCATAACTGGAAAACAGTACAGTGTAATATATCTAAAATACGTATAGCTGTTTGGGCTAGGGAGTATTGTCAAAGGTTCATTGATACCTTCCCAGTCAACTGAAGAGCTCACATTAATAAGTCTAGCTGTTTTCCTCCTGCTTTAGTCAATTCCTCTCCCTTAAATATATACTTCTTTTTTTTTTCAGCTGGTAGGAGGGAAGAAGGGAGGCAAAAAGAGAATAAAGTTGTCTTGGACATGAGATACTAGTACGTGCTAAACAAAATGTTGCAAAAGACAGTAAAGAAAAATATTACCTCATAGCATTGGCATTTTTTAAGAGAAAAGTATTTATTTTATAGGCAGAAATGTTCCTAATTTTCAGTTATGTTGTTACTGCTCTAAGTATACCCTGGAAAACAGAAATTCATCACAGATATTTCAGTTTTATCAAAACAATATTTTCTGATTTTAAAAGTTCTGATGATTCCTATGGCCTCCCCAGCTGTTATCCTCTTACTATTGCAATTGCTCTTCTTACACCTGGTATGCCATCCAGGACCAGAGAGAGACTCTACAGACACAAAATTTTATTCCTTAGTTGGTATATATAAATGAGACTGCTGGATTCAGGGTAGCTCTGCTAATCTATGTCATCTAAGAACCTGTCCCAGTCTAACAACAATAAAATTTAAGTAAATTTCTGCTGTTACAGAAATCATACTTTATTAAACCAACTACTTTAATACAATTAATTTGCTTTAGCTAGATATGTTTCATGAAGACCAGACTGGATCATTATATTAATGTATCATCATTAACTTTGTACGTCACTCTCAGCATCCAAAGATTCTAGTATGAAGTATGTGGTCGAATTACAGTCTATAATTAAGCAAGATATCTACTCATGCTTTATGCCTCTGACCATGTTGTCTATTCCAGCAGATTGCTTTTTCATTCTTACCCAATTTCAATTTCTGGTTATCATATACATATATATATATATCTCGTTTATCATATGCCTCTGCTTGCTAACTTAGAAGTCT
>NW_010180117.1:0-283 GCF_000695765.1 Mesitornis unicolor | reverse complement strand
ATTAAGGCTATGCGAAACAAAAAACTATTGGGCAGGATGTTTTTTTTTCTCTCCCTCCTCCAAAATAATATGGAGAGTCAAGGAAAAACTATTTTCTATTTTCTAACGTAACAGAACTCATGATAAATAAAGTATTGTATTTTTCAAGATTATCAGTGTGGATTGTGTCTAATGCAATAGAAAAGTATTTAATGTAGTTGTTAATTTCTGTTAAAAGAAATGAAAAACACCCTGTCTGGTTAGCATTATTTCTGGTCTAGCTATTACGTGAGCTGATCAGGGA
>NW_010180116.1:3058-4525 GCF_000695765.1 Mesitornis unicolor | reverse complement strand
CCTAAACCACGACAGTACATCCAGCTGTGTGAGAAGTAAAAATGAAAATGGGTCCAGCAAAGTGATGGTGTCTGGAAATGGTGTGACAATAAAATAATATCACTCGATTTCACAGGAAAAAAGCAATCCCTATACTCAAGCTTTGTGTTACAATGCATCTGTGATATTAGAAGGGAAGACAATTGAAGGATTTAGAAATTCCCCTATGCATCTGTCCCATTTTCTCCTATAACATGTCAAAACAGCAAAGGATGAGCATGATTCATGGGATGTTAATATCCTGCTGCTTCCTTATGTGTCATATCTGACTTCTAGAAGTTTAGTTTGCTTTCTGCAGTAGACATGAAGTAACCCAATGCTTGGGTCTGATGTGAGGGTTTTGGGACTACTCTAGGGGAAACTGGACGGTTGGAAGTTTTTTGATGCAGGAAAAAAGACTTTGATCCAGTCTCTTACACTCATTAGAGTTCTCTTGTTTATTTTATTTGTAAAACTGATAGACATTTTGAATGTCACAGTAGCTAAAGGACTCTTCTTTAGAGGCAATTGGAACACAGTTCATTGAAGTAGTTTTTTAATCAATGGCTACAAACCCTGGGAAATTTGTGGACTGTTTCTTTGTTAGGCTCGTTTTGCTAAGGAGACTGTGAAAACTACTCTCAGTAGATTTAAAGCTATTGTACAGCAACATATGGCTTTGCAAGAAAATATTGTGAAGTTTGCAACTGAAAAAAAAAAGGTTAAACTACTGGACTTAGGAGATTGTGAGATGGCTGTATGTTCTTGGGTGTTGCTGAGAATTCTACACAGTCTCCAGTGTTGTTTGCAGCCTTACATGGATCAGTATAGCTACCACTGTAGCTCTGAGACATGTACTTACCATATTAAGCTTGACCTATAGGTGCAGTTCATTTTTCCATGTATTTTTAAAGCAATGGCTTTTTTTTTTTAAATAAAAAAGTAAAAAGTTATATAGCTGCCCAGTGGTGGTAATGGCTAATGAAATCATGTATGTACATGGCCAAAGCAGCAGAGATAGAATAATAATGTTTTAGACCTGTTTCTCTGTTCTCTGTGTGCAATGATTAACGCCTCTGGAGCCAGTAGGGTGCATTAATACAACTTGCTGTGAAAAACTGGGCCTTCTATCTAAGCCTTCAGTCCTGATTCATCTGGGTTCTTTTACAAGCCTGTGAAACAGCAAGTGCAGCAGTCTCATCTCCTTCCTTTAAACAAAGCCAAGAAAATACTAATCTGTGTTCCCAAATGCTGTTCCTTTGTTCCTTTTTCTGCTCTCTTTTCCTAGTTCATAGCAAGGACCTCATGAAAGGAAATTAATTATTTTTAGAAGTCATCACTAAGACAATGTGTTAAAACTGACAGAAAAAAAAATGTCCTGTTCCTTTCTCTACTACTATGTTCATGTTCCTCTGTTCACAGAACAATGAGCACAGAACGATGCATCTC
>NW_010180116.1:411-3027 GCF_000695765.1 Mesitornis unicolor | reverse complement strand
TCCTGCTGTTGTTGAGATAGCATTTTCTCACTACAAAGTGCCCTTCATAGACATTTCAGATATTCACAGTTCTTTATTCTTACAGCTGGGTAGTCTTAAATTTGGAGAGAGCCCAGTTTTGGGTGAACCACCTACACAGGCATTGCCCCAGATGAAGTTCTGACTTTGGTTGGTATGACCTAAACTTCTGCTCTGTAAGCATGCACCAGTCTTTATTTTGTCAGTGGATTTGATTATGATTATCAATAGCTTCTGAAACAGTTTTTCAGTTCTAGAGTATCTTCATTCTTCCTAAAGGACCTACTTAAGAAGTTCAGCATTAACCTGCCCAAGTAGGAGTCATGCAATGTGGCACCGAAGCACAAGCAATGAACATCCAGCTCAAACCACCTCACCCTTCTCTGGGTGTTGGTTTAAATAAACAAGTAATGATTGCTTCCTAGAAGCTTCTGACAAAGAATATTAGCATTATTGAGGTAACTAGATGAAAGCAGGAAAGGCAGGACTCCTGTCTACCACACCCTGTGCTGACTGGTACCTGGTACTCTTTTAATGCTCCTGCAGCCTTTGAAGACAAGTTGAAGGTCCCACTTCTGTAGACCGTACTTCCAAGGGAAGGTACACTTACAGCAATTATTTATGTAAGGCTTATTTACTCCAGTGAGACTGTGGAATTCCTTCAGTACCCGAATTACTAAAACCTCACCAGAGCCCCCAGCTCCTTGGCGTAAGCAATGCAAAGAATACTTTCTCCTCCTTATATATGGTATTGTCTTTGTCTAACACTTAAGAAGTATACTTTATTATCTGGAATATTTCCTCCTTAAAAAAAAAGCTATTTTGTTACATCATGAAAAAAAAACCCACAAAACTTACTGTCCTTCAGGTATATCTTTTTTTCACACCCTTACTTATCCACAGTCTGATATGACATAACTCCAGGTTAAATATCAACCAGACTTTTTGCTGTACTGTAGAAATCTGTCTGACACTGGCAACAGATTAAGGGAGCAGAAAACTTGCATGGAACTAGGTACCTGCTGGCTGCTTTCCAAGACATTCTTTCAGCATAATTTTTACAAAGGGCAACTAGTGATGACAACATATGAGCAATTGGCTCAGTATGGCTAAGCATTTTAAGTTGGCTAATGGTCAAGATCTGTCTAACTGCCTACCCAGTTAAGTGGAAGTCTTGAGCAATCTCTGGATTGGGCTAGTATTTCAAGCATCACTGAGTCAAATTCATCTTGCACTGCACTCTAGCTGAGGGAGGGCCTGACTATATATACCCCCTTTGGATATGGCTTCAGGAAAATTCCTACATTGCAGGATCATGTTACAGCTGCTTTTGACCTCTAAGACATTTTAAAGACTTTATTTAATAGAAGTTGAAAAGGAAATGCATTATAAAGAGATACATTATTATTATTAAAATTTATGATGTTAATAACCTGTGTGTCTCATCTCTTAAGTATAGCATCCCTCTAAACAAATTCGCTTTTCTTTTACTGCTCCTTTTCATTTTGAATTCTAGCACACCTCGATAAGCACCATCTTTTATGAAAAGCAAAAGAAAGCATAAACTGAAAATAAGCCTCTTCCTTCTCAACCTGCTCATTGTCCTGTTTATTAACTTTTGTCCTGTGATCTGCCATGTGATTAGCCTCAGCAGTCATTCAAGAGCTAAATCTGCAAATAACTACCATTAAAATAAGGATCCTACCTTATAGGCTGTAAAGTAGTAACCTGGCTAAACTACATGCCTGAAGCTCATAAAATCAAATTGGCAATGCAGTTGTGTTGTGTGATGGCACTGTGGTTTTGTTTACAGTATTTTCACCCTTCTGGACAGAGATGGTACCGTGTTCCAGACTTCATAGGTTTAAGGTGTCAAGAAGAGCTACACTGCGGAATCATTTGAGGACTACTAGTTTACTTTCAAAATGTTTAGCATAACATCCAGGCTCCAATTTCTAATGTAAAATCATGGTTTGATTTAAGGCAAGTCTAAGGCAGTGCTCAGTAGAGTCATGTGAAGAAAGTTTTATTTGTTGGCTCTTATACCCAGTAGGAGGTGCAGATGAGATGGTGTGACAACAGAAAGCCTATCCAACAAGAGGCTGAATGGTCTTATTTCTTTTCTATACAAGCATCCACACTTTGCTGGACTGAACTATACAGACTTCTAGCTACAGAAACAATGAAGTGGTTAGTGGAAGGATTTAACAAGGCATTAAAACCACTGAATATGACTATCTGGTCTTAAAAAAAAGTCCTAATTTATAAATTCAAAGTAAGAGATTCAAAATGCTCTGAATCTCAACAAAAGTGTGGACAGCATAGGGCAGAAGAGAGAAGAGTGGCATGGGAGAACTTCAGAGATGCTGTTCACCACTATAGGGAGAAAATTCATGTGGTTGTATGGGCCTGGCCTGGCACAGCGTGAGTTAAATGCCTCAAAGCAGGTGATTCTCAAGGAGTGACCCCCCCAGTGGTAGAAATGGCCGTGCTGGAGAGCGTGTCCAGGTCTACCCAGGAGAGGGGCGTGTCATGTCCTGCTGTGTGCCCTATCACCTGGTACAGGCAAGGGGCGTGAGGGAAGAGTTTAAATAGCCC
>NW_010180116.1:0-215 GCF_000695765.1 Mesitornis unicolor | reverse complement strand
GTGGCTGCAGCGGGCTGTAGCTGGCAGTTTTGGTTTTGGGTTACAGTATTAAGCTAAGTCCTCTCGGTTCTGCTAGTCAAGTTGTTATAGTGTTGCTAAGTTGCACCCTGTTCCGGTAATTTTGGGGTCATTTCGGTTTCTTGTCGGTATTCCGACGCTCACGGGTTGTTGAGAAGTTTGAATTCAGTGTTGTTTTTGTTCAGGGCATGTATCTT
>NW_010180115.1:419-4052 GCF_000695765.1 Mesitornis unicolor | reverse complement strand
GGGAAGTGCCTGGCGCCTGCAGCCCTGTCACCGGGCCCGCCATCGGGTCTGGTGGCCTTAGCGTGTGTCACCACCGGGCCAACTTCGGTGGCACCCGAGGCTGTGGCGTGCCGAAATGCCGCCCCGCGCTCCCATTGCAGTCAGTGCTGCCTTACGTGATTGCGTAAATTGCCATAAAATGTCTCTCTGGCGGGCTGGTGGGGGCCTTTAACTGGAGAAAGTGGATACCAGGCAAAAGAGGCAAGAGGGAGATGCTTTCCTTTGCTGGCTTTTTTTTTTCCTTGTTTCTCTACCTCTTTTCCTTCCCCCCTCCCCTTCTCTTTTGATCTGGAGTTTCTGCTTCAGAAAGGTCCGCCTGCCACGACACCACGGAGTCAGATGGGGCACGAAGAGAAATCACGGGCTCCCTTGTGCGATCTGGCTGTGTGGGAGGGGGCCGAAGCGCTGACAAGGAGAAGGTTAAATGCTCACTGCCCCACAGAGGTGCGTGGGGAGGGAGCTTGCTGCCAACTCGTCACATGCCTCTGGGCTGAGAATCCCTCTGCCAGCGCCTTTTCTTCCTCCAATTTCTCGAAGCCCTCTGAAGTAAACTGATGTAGTGTTATTAATGGGGTCTATAATGCTTGAGTCGAAAGTGCATGTGTTGGAGGAGAGGGAATGAACTTACCTAACTGGTCAGCGAGAGAGAACAGTAGAAAGACTTTTCTTATCCCTTGCTCGCTGCACACAAAGGTAAAAGGGTTAAGTAATGCCAGAGGAATTAAGCAAGGTTAATTTCTTACAGATGTACGTACATACGTGGAACAAGGTTTGTGTCTCTCTCTGACCTCACTTTTGGGGGTGATGCACATTGCGAGAGTCCTCTGAATTTTGCTCGACTGTTGGGGGAAAAGAGAGGAAAGGCTTTTAACATCTCCATTAATACTCTTTAATAACAACAATATCTGGGTGATGTCTTAATCCCAGTGACCCTCTGCCAACCCATATCGGTTTCAGTCTGATTGACGGGCTAACAGCAGGATGCTGCCTCCATTGCAGAAGCAAGAGGCACAGGTGAGCTAGGAGGAAAAACAGAGATCTGAAGAGGGTTTCCTAATAGGGGTATTTGGGTTCTTTCAAGTCGTGCAGACACACTCATTAGACACAGGGAGCTCGGTGTCGGCATGATGGTGGTGTAAGGAAATGAAACTAGAACCATTGATTATCCAGACAGTTCTCAACAGCTTCCTTCCAAGAGATCTCATGAGCGGCTGTATAAAAGGGAATAATGGTGGAGATGGTAGAGGTAAAGAGAAAATTAGTGCAGGGTGCACTTAAAAAGGAGTAGAGTAGGAAACAAACCCCTGATGAGAGGGATGTGGAGATCAGAGCAACAAACTGCAGTAAAGCCTGGGAATCTCCTGTGCTGTTGATGGAGTAGTTACGCTCAAGGAGGAATTATGCTCACTTTTAGAAGTGCACTGGAGAAATGGGGAACAGGAGGTGAGACTGAGAGATGAAACTCTTTTTATGAAGAGGTTATTTTACCTTTGTACATTTCTTTCTGCCTCATTCAAATGGGCTCCACTTGCCCGTTCATCTGTGAATGTTAAAAGGGGATGCTGGACCTGTGTAGGTTACAAATGGACTAAAATGGAACCTATTGCTAACTAAAGCAATTCCTTTTGAAATCAAGCTTGAATGAGCTTGTTAATAAAAATGGGTCTGTTTTACTCCAGTAAATGGTCCCCCCCCTTTTTTTTTTTACTTTTTCCAGAGTCCAGTCTGCCTTCTACCATATAAAAATTGTGGTGCTGTGGCTAGTATCCAGTTCTCCCCTTGATTTCTAAAAGGCATTGCCATGCGGGGTGTGTTTTTGAGAGGTTTTCATCTTTTGAGGTCTCTGCCAGCAGCAGGGGTATTCATCGTTATTCCTGCGTGAAGAAGGCAGGATTTCAGACACGTTCCTCTCTTGCCCTTTGGTAGTCCTGGCTCATCATGAGGAGGACACTTGCCGCCTTGTAGGTAGAGGTTGCAACGTGCTCCTTGCTTTTGCATCCCTGAAGGCTACGTGGCAAGCTGGGACATGGACTCGGAGGCAGCTGCACGCTCTTCTAGTCCTTGGGCAGGGCTGTATCAGTGCCTTAGCCCTAGTGTGACACCAGTATCACCCGTGAAGTCTTATAACTGCTACGTGGCTGTGTGAGTGAAAAGCTTCCTTGGCAAACGCGCTGCACGATGCCAAGAGAAGTAGTAGAGATACGATAATACTTCTCTGTGGTCTTTACAGATATCATTAAGGATGAAGGGGCAGACTGAGAACATAACAATAGTAATGTTTTTGACTTGATGTGTTGTGGCATCACGTCAATTTATGTCAGGGAGGTAACATAGTTTTTTGTGTTTGAAGTGACATAATATAACTAGACTGATGCGACATGACTTGATATTAGAAAATAATACCATTTTATAGTGGAATTTTGGCAAGTATCTTCCCAAAACAAATGTTAGGAGCCAAGAGAAGAGAGATGGGGGGGGGGGAGAGAAAGTTTCCGAGTGAAAAACTTCAAGGCTCGCATTTCCATCAGTTCCACTGTGTAAATCACTGATGAATTTGCTGTGGGCAAGACAACCTACGCACCATACAACGCATTTATAAGTTTCAAGATAATGAGAGTTAAGATATTTCTCAAAAACATAAATGTTTTGATTGCAAAGACCAGATTTCTGGTTTAAAAAAGTAAACTGACATCAGGTATCGTGATTAATTCCAACAGATTGTGTTAATTGTAGTTGACTTTAATTGCTGTACAAATGTGTTGGGGGTTAGAAAACTTTTTTTTTTATTGTTGGTGTGTGAAATGAGTAAGCAGATAAAGTGTTTAAAAATACCCGTTTGCAAAGGGAGTAATGCAGCCTTTCTGAAACGCTGAAGCAGTAAAGGAATAAAACGTACATTGATCTGGTACTGTGTATTTTGTACCATTGCGTTATGTCTGCTCGCTTGCTCTGCCACGGAAGTCAGCTGCGATAGCCAATGGGTAACTTTCTGTAAAATCAAATATCTGCCTTTCTTGTAATTACCAAATAGTGTAAGCTTAAATACACCATATATTTTGGGGTAAGTTTGTCTTTTCTGAAGGTGATACGGTTGAAAAGTATGTAAACAGAAACATGGAGCTTTTTTGGAGCTCCCCCTTTTCTAACAGAAGACAGGTATTAAAATACCTCAAATTTAGAGAGCCGATGTTTTTGTTACTTATTGCACCGATGCTTTTAACTATTAGACTTTAATCTTTGGGATAAAGTCCTCCTCCTTTTTAGCTTGTGATACTTCTTAAAATGATTATTTACGGTGGTTGCACTCTTACGCTGAAATACATATTCAACACTTGCAAACTAGTATCACTAGGAAACAGGAGTTGTTCAAAGAACTAGATGAAAATGGTCCAATGTAAAATGATACATTTAACATCAAATATGCTCAAGGACTGTTAGTCTTAAATATTCTGAATGAAGGGGGAAGGAAGAGCCACTTCAGCTGGGGATAAGGAATCTAATTAAAAATCAGTATTAAGGATATATAACTTGAGCCCGCTATCATGCTTTTTAGAGTACTGTTGTATCAGTTGTAAAGGGGAGGCAGAAGTATCA
>NW_010180115.1:0-388 GCF_000695765.1 Mesitornis unicolor | reverse complement strand
ATGAAATATTTTCTTGGATTAAAAGACAGAGATGAGTGAAATGGTGGTGTTGATTGTTAGCGAAGTGTCTGATCCCGCAATCCTTACAAGCGCCATCGGAGACAACAGATGACTTGTCTGAATGAGGATTGTGTGTTGTGAGAGGAAGGATAAAAGACATGGGCCCCAAAACTCATCGCTTTATATTTTGGCATCTCTCTCTAGAAGTGGAGCAAACCTGTAAGGGTTTGTACCACATTTGATTTACTAAATTCATTGTAATATAGACCTAGTGAAAAACAGAGCTATATCCTCCAGAGCATTTTCTGAAACTAACACGTACATGTGAAAACAGACCCAAAATGTTTGCACAGAAAATTAGTATCAAGTTTTAGGTCGCAGCAGATGT
>NW_010180114.1:0-866 GCF_000695765.1 Mesitornis unicolor | reverse complement strand
TTCTGGAAAATGCATATTCCAGGCTACAGTCAGATTGTGAAACCTCTCTATGAAGTGACTTGTAAGAAAAACTGTTTTAACAGAGGCCGTGAACAACAACAGGCCTTTGAACAAATTACAAGAGAGATTGTACATGCAGTTGCCCTTGGTCCAGTCTGAACATTAAAAATGTGCTCTACACCACAGCCCGGGACAATGGTCCTACCTGGAGCCTTTGGCAGAAAGCACTGGGGGATACTCAAGTTCGACCCCTAGGATTTTGGAGTCGAGGATATAAATGCTCCAAGGCAAACTATACTCCAACTGAAAAAGAAATCTTGGCTGCATATGAGGGAGTTAGAGCTGCTTCAGAAGTGATTGGCACTGAAGCACCACTCCTCCTAGCACCTCGATTACCAGTGCTAGGCTGGATGATCAAGGGTAACTTTCCTTCTACACATCAGATGATGGAACTGTAAATGTGACACCCATCTATAAGAAGGATCGGAAGGAAGACCAGGGGAACTACAGACGGTGGACTTGCAGAGTTAGCGGTGGCATTAACTACCATCCATTTGATGGAACAAATCATCCTGAGTGCCATCACGTGTCACATGCAGGACAACCAAGCGATCAGGCCCAGTCAGCATGGGTTCAGGTCCTGCTTGACTAATCTTATCTCCTTTTATGAGGAGGTAACGTGCTGTGTGGACGAGGAGAAGGCTGTGGACGTTGTATACCTGGACTTTAGTAAGGCCTTTGACACTGTCTCCCACAGCATCCTCCTGGCGAAGCTGGGCATGGCTTGGACGGGCATACGCTTTCCTGGGTTAAAAACTGGCTGGATGGCAGAGCTCAGAGAGTTGTGGTGAATGGAACTAAATCCA
>NW_010180113.1:0-948 GCF_000695765.1 Mesitornis unicolor | reverse complement strand
AAGCCCCAAATCCCAAATCTTGTCCCAAATACAAAGCCCTGAATCCAATCGTGTCCCAAATATGAAGCCCCAAATCCCAAATCTTGTCCCAAATACAAAGCCCCCAATCCCAAATCTTGTCCCAAATAGTGCAAGGCCCCAATCCCAACTCCCAAATCTCCACCTCAAATGGCACAAACGCCCAAATCCTAAACCCCAAATCTTGCCCCAAACACGAAGCCCCAACCCCAAATTTCCACCCCAAACAGCGCAGACCCCTCCATCCCAGCCCTTCTTGGCCCCCGTTCCCACCCCCAAAAGCAGCTTTTGGAGACGCGATGACACCAGCACCAACCCCAAACTGCCAGGGTGTGAGAAACCAGCCCCATCCTGAGGTGGGGGAGGCAAATACAGGGCTTTTTGAGGGCTTCAGGGAGCTTTTTGGGGGCTTTTTTGGTCTTTCCCCCCATCCTGGAGCTCAAGCTCGCTGCCACACACGGCTGTGTCTCCCCGGCCCCCAAATAAAGGGGCTTTGTGCTGGTTTTGGGGGGGGCAGAGGCATTTCCCGGCAGCCGGCGGGTCCGTCCGTGTGTCTGTCCGTGCTGGGGAATGCGGTGCAGCTGCGCGCAGGAATTTCCCCCCCTCCTCCCCAAATCCGCCCCCTCCTGAGCCGCAGCAGCTGGGCTGGGAGGAACCCCCAGGGCTGGCGGGGGCGTTAACCCCTCCATGGCCGGGACCCCCTGCACCCCCAGCATCTCCAGTATCCCCTTCCCTTCCCCAGTCTCCCCTTCCCTTCCACAGTAGCCCCCTCTCCATCTCCAGTATAACCCCCTCCCACATTTCCAGTAAGCCCCCTTGCTCTCCAGTATAACCCTTGCTCCTCCACTATCCCCCATCCACACCTCCAGTATCCCTTCTGTGCCTCCAGTACCCAATCCCCCCATCTCCAGTATCCCCATCTCCAGTATC
>NW_010180112.1:0-34783 GCF_000695765.1 Mesitornis unicolor | reverse complement strand
CGACGGGCTGCAGGCTGCTCTCGCCTCCCTCGTCCCGCCCTGGCTTGTCTCCCGCGGGGGGGGGCTTGAGCTTCCACGGGCTAATTCACATCTGTCCCCT
Source organism: Mesitornis unicolor (assembly GCF_000695765.1). Lineage (NCBI taxonomy): Eukaryota > Metazoa > Chordata > Aves > Mesitornithiformes > Mesitornithidae > Mesitornis > Mesitornis unicolor. Next base: position 34,683 of record NW_010180112.1, on the reverse strand, counting down.
TTGACATGTGCCGGGGATCGGCGGGAATTAAGATGAAACGGGATATGTCGGGAGTTGAAGGAGTTTGTGCGAGGGCGGTAGGAGGGAGGAGAGCAGGACTCAGCTCTGCCGCTGCTCAGGGGGAGCCCCGCGTGGCCCCGCATCAAGCCCGGCCTCCGTCCCGGCCCCACCACCCCAGGAAGCGTAAATCCCAGCTGATGATGGCACACAGAGATAGGGAGACCTCAGGGATCTGTCTGAAGTCCATAAAGGAAAACCACTATTTCCTAGAAGAAAACCCCCTCGCTATCAAAGCCTGGAGGAGGCATCCTTCAGCAGCAAACCAGTGCCTAATTCAAAACAGCTGTACCAAAACCACCCCAACTCTTCCAGACACGATCAGGCCAGCAATCCAGCTGTGCAAAGGGAACAGGCCCCTGGCTCTGCTTTATCGTTGCTGAAAGGCACCAATGGATTTGGGTGCAAGGGTCACCTCTCACCTCCAAACACTCAGAGAAAGTACCGAGCCACCAGGCCACCACTGGAGAACTGAGAGCAGAGTTTGTGCGAGCCAGTTAGAGAGCCCTGCACGTACAACACAACATCTCCTGAGCCATTTGTGCCTCCATCTGTGTCCTGGCACCTTTGGATGAACATAAACATTTTGGCAGATATTTTGCCAGCCTCACCTGTGACATTATTCTTGTGTTTGAGACCTCATCTTTAATAGCCTGAAAATCTCCTCCCTTTTAATTTGATTCAGACAGTCTTTGTCTGGAGGGCTACATTGACCTCTTAAATGACAAGTTCTTTTCATGATTATATACATGGCTAAAATGCAGCCAACTCACTCTGTTTTACCCTCTGGAGACCGCAGCAAGGGCTTTGTCCTGAAATGGGTGGCTTTGTGACTGGTTTCAATAAGTCAAGAGCTCTTGTGTTCTTAAGCATTAAAGAGGATTTAAACTTTTTTATATACATATAGGATTAAGTGAACCTCTAGTTCAGTGTCAGATCTTTTTCATTTTTGACAGAGTTCAATCTCAATCAGACATCTAGGGATTTATTGTCAAGCTTGTCTCAAACAATTCCCACATTGTTGTTTTATATTGATCCAAACAGTAGTCTTGTTTCATTCACATGATTGTACTATGATTTTGATATGAGCTAGTGATAGCTGTGAAATCATATTCTGCAGGTAAGCAGTCATTCAAATGTATCTCAAAAATTACACTTGATGAGGAGCAAAAGCATATTTCATGATTGTTTCTGTTTCTAGGTATTCTTGAAATAACTGCTGTTGATGTTGGAATTGTTGCCATCAAGGGCTTGTTCTCCGGCAGATACCTGGCCATGAACAAAAGGGGCAGACTTTATGCATCAGTAAGTTTTAATCAAGACTGGCATATGCCTGTCATTTCCTATGGGGAGAATGGGTCCAGTGGGGAGCACTGATATCTTATAAATAAACATTTATAGAGAAAAGAGTAATGTGTTAACAGATCTCTGCCTGAAATTGTTACAGGCAACCAATCAGTATATTTTTAAAAGTGGAAAGAAGCTGTGTTCTTGCTTTCTCATTGCATGTACAACCAAAGGCAGAAGAATGTATTTGGCAAAGGTATTTCACACAGCCAAAGCTCTGGGCAATTTGTTGGACTGATAAATACCTCAGGAGCCAGCGTTTGCAGTGCAGAACATCCATCTCTATTCAAAATTATCCATATTTATATTTGATGTGGATCTTGGACACTAGCAGAGGATATACGTGTCACATATAGAATATCCAGAAACAATTGAGCATCTCTGTTACAAGAAAGCAGCCTACTGACAGGACTTTCTTTGCACTGAGCATTTCATTGGGCAGTGAAAGTATTTACAGGTACTAAAAAGGACGGCTATATCAAGGAAAGAAAGTATAAGAAGGTGCAAGAGGATAAAGGTGAAAATCAGCAGCTTATTCTACTCCTTTGACCTCATTTTTTGTCCTGATCTTTGAGGTGAAATCTGGGCTTTACTGATGTTAGTGGGAGTCTTCCCTTTTCAGCGCAGCCAATACTTCCCCTCAGCGAATAAAATACTTCAGCTTAGATTTCTTCACATTCAAGGACCCACTAAGGCGGATTTGTCAGTGTGTATACTATACACATTATCTACCTACTTGAATTTCTTCCATTGTCTTTGGTTACATCTCTAGCAATCTTGTGATCTCTTACTGTATAACAGCCATGTTGTGCAGTTTCTCCAGGAGACCTGTGGTATAGAAACAGATCTGAAGAGGGCAAAACGTGAAATTTGCTTCCTCCAATTAGTCGTTATATGTAATTCTGTTTATTTGAACAGCATGATATATCCTCAGGCAATGTGAGCTTTTGACATGGAAATGCAACTTAGGTAACACAATCAACTCAGTTGCCTCCCTGGTTTAATGTATTTTACTCCACCTTTTCAAGGGTGCTCTGATAGTGTTTACAACCCAGCTTCTGTAATGTGTCTCATGTGACGCACACTGATAAGGGCCTGTGTGTAAAGATGATGGTTCTTTGCTGGTGCAGAAAAGCAGATCACAAACAATTTTGATGAAGGAAAATGCAGATGAAGTGGAACAAGGACACACTTAGCTCTGCTGTGCCAGAATTAAGGCTGGCCAACTTCTCTGCTTCCAGTTAATATTCTGGTTAAAACAGGCATTTTTTTTCAATGGTGGTCCTCTACCCACTCAGAGCCAGCATGTGCCCCAAAGAAATTAATGGGAAATACGAGTTTTCAAGGTTTTTTTTCTCATCTTTCTCTTTTTCTTGTTCAAAACAAGTATGTTTTTCCTCCAGGTAAATTAAACTGAATTACAATAAGACTAAACAAATTCTGAGCTCCTTCCCTAGAATGGAGAAAAGCCTAGAGTAGGACAGCCCAGAGAGTCCTTTTCTCCTGGACATCTCTTTCTAGTGTGAGGAGCATAAGGCCGTCCTGAAGTTTGTTCAGCTGTCACGTGCCAAGGAATATCAGCCATGAAAGGTTTCTGAACAACTGGAAAAGATAATTTTTGCAGTTTCAGCTCAAGTTTCAGAGAGGCTGTGACAGAGGTGTTTCAGAGCTGGAAGGACAATCCAGGAAAAGCTATTCCACTCGCAGCTTTTTTCACAGAAGCACCAAAGGGTGAGGGCTCAGTTTGGGAGAAGCTTCCTGGCTTTGCTCGCCTAGAAAAAAAAATGGCCAATAACATTCCTGATGTCATTGTGCCAGGAACCTGTGCGAGGCCCCTATTTCAAGTAAGACTGACTTCCTCAAGGATAATTGTACAAGGAGCATTTTATGAAATGGTATCAGAATAACTCCAATATCCCTTGGATCACCAACTTGCCCATGTCAATAAGCTGAATATTTTGAGTCCTTTGTGTCCTGAGCAGATTGTGATAATCCTCTAGGTTTATCCTCCCTGATAAACCCTTTACAACCAGAACTGAGGCAGACAGCAGGACAAAACTACCTACATATGGTAGTCGCGTGGGCTCCAGCACCACAGCATGTGCAAACCTTGTCCTTGCAAGGAAGGGCACTTCCGTTTTACAGCTGTGAAACTGGGACATGTGGAGTCTTTTAAAATCTTGTTAAATGACTATCAGCATTTCTGGTGAGCAAACAGCATTAAAGACATGTCGTTAATGGAGCCTATGGATTTTCTGGCCACAGCCTGGCTACCTATGAGCTTTCCATGTCCTCCACAGAGGCAATGCTAAATAAAAAAACCTCTGTAAAGACCATAGTAGCAGTTCCCATCTGCCTCAGTGCTTTACACATGTTAGATACTGAAGTCTTAATCAGACAGGTACAGCAAAGATGATTTCGTAGTTAAGAAAAGATGTACAGTGTGGGAGGTCCTTTATTGGTGCCATTTCTACTGCTCCCACGGAGGAGGAAGGAGTTCCTTATGTCAGGCTTTTGCACGCAATTTTCTCTCAGCTGAGGACCAGATGAAAAGAGAAAAATTTTAACAGATCATGTAAAATGTGAGCACTCAGGATGGGTGCATATTCTCCCTCACAGTTTGTGATGAAGGAGGTGCCCAGCACTTTGAAGGAACACATGGGTGAGCAGGGTGTACTTTCATTTTGTTATGCTGAAGCCCATAAGGAGGCTTCTTAAAGGCGTTGTTTACTGCTCAAATATCTGTAACAAACTGGGTGTAATAGACTACAGGTATATCTAACTACTAATATATTAATTAAAGAGCCACATTTTACATTAAACTGTAGTGTTTTACCTTTTTAATAGAAGTCAATGGTTGATAGGCAGCAACTGGACTCATCTATGCAGTTCACAGGCATATTTAGATCTGTAAGCAAAAAAAATAAAATTACAGCTGAACAACCAGCAGAGCTATTCATTCCTATTCACATGCCATTTTTTTGTTTTCAAACAGTTTTTTTGTTCTCTTTCTGTCTGTGATCCACAGAGTATGCTCACACTGCTGATGAGGAGCCCCTTGTTCCACAGCAGTTCACTTTCAGTGCTTCTCTTCTGCTTGCCTTCTGTAGCACCAATTTGACTTTTTCTTACTGCATGTGCTGCTGTACTTATCCTAAAACTGAGTGGAGTCTTGTTTAAGACTTTAGTTCAGTCTTATTGAGATAGAAGAGAGCTTTTACCTGTATAGTCTTTCTTAAACTTTGTCATGTTTGCTTTACAGGAAAATTATAACGCAGAATGTGAGTTCGTGGAGCGGATCCATGAATTGGGTTATAACACCTATGCATCCCGTCTATACCAGACTGTACCTAACAGACCTGGCACCAAGCGCAAAGCCAGTGCAGAGAGACTCTGGTATGTCTCAATCAATGGGAAAGGACGACCCAGAAGGGGCTTTAAAACTCGCAGGACACAGAAATCATCTCTCTTTCTGCCCAGAGTATTGGATAACAAAGACCATGAGATGGTCCGACTGTTCCACACAAACGTGAAATATCGAGAGAGTCTCCTGAAGCCCCTGAGCAAGAACCAGCGAAGAAGGAGAGGACGCTGATGGGAGTGGGGGGACCTTGTATGGGGCAAGGAAGTGATTGAGAGTCTTCAAAATACTACTAAAAAAACTAACAGATATGGTTGTATTACAGGCATTAACATGGACATTTTTTATACACTATGTAATATAACTGAAAGTCACATCACTTACTTTTAGCTATTGTAGAATTATTATTTGTGCTAAAAGAGATGTGAGATAAGGTAAGGCACATTCAAATGTAAATTAGTTGGATGAAATAATTCTGTCAATTATTTTCACGTTTTCTTTTCTAAAAAATTATCTTTTTCATTACTAGTATTTTCATTCTAACTTGCCATAGGGTATTATGTCAGTGACCCTATCCTTCCTGATCATATGGATATTTTACACTTGCCAATTCTGTGTACACAGAGAAAGCATAGCACTTTCATGGCTCTTTTGGCAGTTCCTCATAAAAGGCTACATTCCTATTTTTATGGAATACAGGAGTTAGAAAACTGGTTTATTTTTTAACTTACATGTATTTATTTTTACTTTATGATCAGTCAGTATCAATTATACTTTTCCCATGACTGTCCAAGAAACATAAAATTGTAAGCTACTTCAAACATTTCAACAGACCTACACATTACTGAAGTATTCTTGAGTTTGTTTAAATAAAAACCCAGGACACCTGACATTGTCATTCAAATAAATGAACGCTGGTAAAGTGGCATTTGCATTGGCCAAGCTTTAGCAACATATACCTGTTTGCCAACTGATGAATTATCTCCTAAAACAGGACCCAAATATGATGTGAAAGCTGAGTTTGTGGTGTGGACTGAACTTGCAATATAGGAAAGTTCAGCATTGGGGACGAGAGTCCTTATCAGGTACTTTTGTTTAGCTAAGTTTACTACAGGAAGTCCTACTTCTAGGTTAAATATTTTTTAACTATTTTGGGGTAAGAATAACAGTCGCATTGGGCATACAAAAACTGTAGTGACTTGTTAATTTAAGGTGGCTGTTAAGTTCTGATTTTCCTTTTTTTTTCAAATGCTGGTTATTTTCACAAGGTACTCTTAAACTGAAAGCTGCAAATCCAGATTGGGGTTAACAGTCTTGAGTTTTTGTTCAATCCACAAAAAAATTGGTTTCTATACATTTTTCTACTCTAATTCTGCAAGTTAAATTTTACAAGGTTGAGGGAAGTCCACATCCCAAGTTTAATTTTGAGCAAGGGGTTAAGAACTAAAAATTTCTCTTCACATCCAGGAGATGAGAGCATAGTACAAAGATTTAGATGTGCTTGACAAGCACAAATAATGGTAATTTTAATGAGATTTGGCCTTGTGCTCTTCAGTTCCTAGAATTAGGCTTTGACACAGCACAGCTGGAGAAAAGAGACACTGCACAGAAATAAGCATTCAATCTGAATTTAACAAAAGATCTATAAGTTAAATATGACATTATATAGAAACAGACAGAGGCAAATCCTATTCTTGGTCATATTGGCACAAAGGTCTTCTTGTGGGCTACCCACTGAATAACAGTATGATCAATTAAAACTAGGCAGTGTAAATCTTCCATCACTAAGGGTGAATTCTGTGAGACAAAGTAAAATAAGTCTGTAGAATGAGTTTACTAAGCCTCACAGTTATAGGTTTAGCACTGCCTACATACCTATAAATGTAAAACCAGAAAAGTGTCTTTATATAAAAAATGTTTCGTTCCTTCCACTTTTGCATCTTTTCTGTAATATTCTAACAAAGAAGGAAACTATATTTGAATAAGAAAGTAAAATTTCTTTGACCTCGTCTTTGCATTATACTGAAACAATGTAAAAAGACACTTCAGTTATGTAAATTAAATAATGCAATGTGGCGCACAGAGAATAGACAGAGCTTTAAAAAAGGGTACAGAAAACCATGAACCATGTTCCCAAATTTTCTTGCTTTTACAAAATAACTGAAAATAGTGATGGGGCCTTAACAGAAGTAATCAGGCAGTATCATATCAGGAGCGACTGAAAAAGCTGTGCAGAGAAGAAACACAGAGACTGAATAAGAAACAGAAGAATTCAGATTTTCTGTTTTGTTTACTTTCCTGTGAACCACACAAGGTCCAAACTACTGCAGAATTCAAGATGTCTTTTGAAAGTTGCTTGTATCAGTGAAGAAAATGAAGCTTTTGCATCCTGGGCATCAGGGGTGTTTGGGGAACATATTATTAGCTGCACCATGCTACCCTATCTCAGCTCTGTATTTCCCTTCAGTTTACTGGTGAGGGCTGAACAATTTGACTGGGCAGGAAAGATAGGGACACAGGGAGTCCTCACAGCTCTCAAGCCTCAAGCAATGCAAGAGAAGGCAAGTGTCAGTAAGCTCAACTGGCAGGGAAAGATCACCTACAGCTGAAGATTAAGAGAGCTGTTTTTTCCCATGTCTAATTTCTGGGCCATGTGTATTTTGTCTGCTTTCAGGTCTACTTCACCTCAACTTGTAAGAAAAACAAGACCTGTTCGCAGATTTCTCTCCCCCAAGAATTATTGTAAAGCTAATGACTAAGGACTGTGTCAGGTATTTTTGATACAATCCTGATTGTCTAAAGAGAGTGGACAAGCTCCTCTTTCCCAAGAGACAAAGATGGCATCTTCACACCAGCTCCAAGTCCATTTCCTATGAAACATTTAGTCTTCACTCCTAGCTTTTCTCAAGGGCAAATGTTTGTGCTGACTGTATCGCTTGGTTTTCTGTCTCTGTTTTTATCAATTTTTCCTCTCATTCTTTTATCCTTCTACCTCTCTTCTACATACAGTCACCTACCATAATGCAACAGCAGGTAATTGCTATAGGTGATATAGGAATATATTTAATTATTAAAAAAAAAGCATAGACCTGTCTTTGTTTTAAGCTGTGTTGCATGCTTGTTGTAGGAATGTTGTTTTAACCACTTTCATATAGGGAACAGCAATGAAGTTTAGCTTCACATATGAATTACATCCTTATTTCAGTTTCAGTTTTCATCCTAACAAAGTCTAAAATACTGACACTGGAAAAACAAAGGCGGCGGGGGGAGAAAAAAAATAATTAACCGTTTGGATGCAATGGCATTTTAAATACTGTAGGTAAGTGATGATTTTCACATCAACCTAAAACAATTTTACTGACATTCCTAGAATTTTTCTTTGCTAAGTCTCATTGCAGCAATTCAAAGGAGATGGCTTTGGGATTTGTCTTTTTATCTTTTAAGAAATATTACTGTTCTTGTTGAAATACTTTTCATTACAGACATTCATTACTTAATATTCTTTTAGCAACCTTGAATTCCACAGTTCCCAGATACTGACAGGCTGAAATCCTATTCATGATAATTATGCCAATTTGTATCCTATATCCCATTTTATTTATTTAGACCAGAACCTTTCAGGTTACCTTACAAGTATATTTGAGTTACTGTTTCTTTCTCTTTAAGACTATAAAGTCAAGATGTGTCTCCTCTTCTAAAAGTTTTCTTAGTGACTTTATACCTTTCCAACATACAGGCTATTATCAGACCTTTATTTTTTTGGTTGTTTTTTTGTTTGGTTGGTTGGTTTTGGTGTTTTTTGGGTTTTTTTTGTGTGGTGGTTTTTGTTTGTTTGTTTGTTTGTTTGAGGAAGATGTAAACTTTACCTATCTTGGATTGCAGAGTTTCTGCAAACTTCACATGCTCCAGAAGTTCACTGACATCCTTAAATTCATCATGAAACAGAGATCATAGAAAGGGTCATTCAGGAAAGCCAGATGTGGTAAAGAGTTCATCTGCTGCAGCCTTTTGGTTATAAACCACGTCAATTTTCAATTGTTTTGTGTTTCAGAGTCCATTTCAGGACAGCCATCAGTATTCTGTGGTTACATCTATGTTAGCAAGTAGTGCAGACCAACAGCAACAGCTCTGCAGAGCCTTTGGTGCCAAATACCCACTGTCCACAATATGCATATTTTGGGAGTGGATGGGAGGGTTACTTTAGATAACTTCTAGTTTGGTCCTACGTACTAGAAGCCTTTTGGCAGGTGGAGTGCTCTGAGAGAGTCTTTGGGTTCAGTGTCACTAAGAAGAACTCCACTTCACCTGCTCAGCAAATGCTGACATAACTCCAATGAGCAGGAGACATTGCTCAAAAGCATGGTCCTGATTTGAACCAAGTGCCAGTGTAGATGCACCCTGTGTGAGATCCACTCTTCCACACCCTGTAACTGTGTTTCCTTCTGGGACAGAAACCAGATCTAGAGATCATGACTTCAGCCCTCTCCATCCTGGGTGGCAAATCAGTTACCAGATCAAAACTACTGCTGTTGTCATCCTGGAACCAGGAGAGCATGGTCACCACATATTAATTGCCTGTTGCTGGCCAGTCTGCCTTAGGTGACCCTGCTTGAGGAGAGAGGTTGGAGCAGATGCCCCTCAGAGGTCCTCTCAAACCTCAACCTTTCTGTGATTCAGTTGTACTGAATTCAAACTGATTATTAATTTGCCCTCGCCTTTGGGTATTTAGCCTCAACCTGTACATTTCAGAGTCCAGTTCCCTATTGCAACCCCTCAGATTTCTCCCCATTCACAAACTTCATCTGAATCCAAGTGTACTGTTCAGTTTTGGATCAGTTATTCTCTAGCCCATTTTCACAGTCTGGTGTACTATCTGTTCTTTCCCTTAAAATCACTTATTACACATTCAGTATAGTCATTTAATTGCCAGATACAAACAAAAATTGAGCAGTTGGTGTGTGTACTTCTAAAAGCTACCTTCTCAGCTTGCTGTCCTGCACCAGCTCTTTCCTGAACTCCACAAGTTACATTCTCTTCATCTCCTCCCCATCATAAAAATCTTTCTGTTGGTGTCATTTCTAGCACTGTACAGAACCATTTCCTTCTAGTCTTGCTTTTTAAAAAAAAATAAATATATTCTGTAGAAATTGTACAAACTATACAAATATTTTGTTACTTTCCCAGTCACTCATACATTACTTGAACTGGACATGTATGTAATATTCTTTCATGGGCATGAGGCAGAGAACAGTACACCAAGGGGTTTTGGCAGTTTCCATTTACTTGCTTCCAGAGAGAAGACATGCAGACTGAGCCATCACTTCTTGATTTATACCTGAAGCAGACTTAATTCCTTTAATCCTGCTTTAGCCCATCATAATTCTTATATTCCAAGCTGTTCAAAACCCCATGTAAAATATTCTGGTCTTTGGTGATTATGTTAATACTTTTGTGGTTGTCTGTTCATAAAAAGCAAGAGTTGTACCTGAAACATAAATAGCTAAGTTACAAAGCATGAATCACTTCCCAATTTACTCTCACATTTTTCTCCACTTTCTTAGCATGGATCTTCCCTCTTATGGTCTGCCATCCTGAGACTATACTTTAGTAAATTTGTGATATTTTTGACTCTCTGTTTCACCACTTGCTATAGGTCTGATATTCATTTCTACAAGCACTGCTACCATTACACGTTTGTAGCAGTGCACCCCATTTGTATTTGGAAACTGCTTCACAATCATACCTTCAGCATTTAGAAGACAGATCAGTAACATCTCTCAAGGTGATCTTATTTCTAAAAAACTTATAAAACCTATTTTTCTCAGTCACCACAAGCATGAAATAATGCTAGAGGGGATTTTTTGTTCATACTTTTTAATAGCAGTACCTAGCCTCAAATCCTCTCTGTTTCGAGTCCTTTTGTGAGCTCTTGGATTTCCTGCTTTACTTCCTGATGTTTCCTCTTTCTTCTCCGCTTTTCTTTGCAGATGTACAACCCTCTGCAAAACAAGAGTCAAATAAATACTTTTGACCACACACGCCTTTGCTTTGGATGTTTGCATGGACCTGGTTTTGGAATGGGGCTCATTCAACTATTCAGTTAGCAAGGCTTAAATGTTTCTTATAATTGTCTGAATGGAGGATGTGATTACTCCCCCAGCTTTCAGAAAGTTTAGATGCATCCAGAACAGTTCAGGCTGAAAAGAAATCTAGACAGCAAAACTGCTATAATACACTGATATTCATCATCAACTATCTGATTCACAGCCTCATCAGTAAATATGAGCTCAGAGGAGCAGACAAGTAAATATATTTAAAGTTGTAGGCAGGCAGGGCAGTATAAGGCATCACAAAACAATGCTGTTGAAAAGTCTCCTTGAGTTACAGCCAAAACCTTTCCCCTGAGCACCCTGCCACCACTGTGCATTGACATCCAGAATCTCCTACTCAGACCTAAACAATAACCTCAGAAAATAAAGCTGTCAGTTATGACAATGAAAACATTGAATCTTAGTGCTTATTTGTATTTGATGTAAAGCATGAGACTCTTCATATTTATATGTCTCAGTGACAAACAATGATAGGACAAGGGGTAATGGGCACAGGCTGGAACACAGGAGGTTCCACTTAAATTGGAGAAGAAACTTCTTCTCAGTGAGGGTGACAGAGCACTGGACCAGGCTGCCCAGAGAGGTTGTGGAGTCTCCTTCTCTGGAGACATTCAAAACCCGCCTGAACGCCTTCCTGTGTAACCTCATCTGGATGTTCCTGCTCCGGCAGGGGGATTGGACTGGATGATCTTTTGAGGTCCCTTCCAATCCCTAACGTTCTGTGATTCTGTGATTCTGTATTGCATAGTTACAGAGAATTTCCCTTAGTAAAATGTATAATCAATTGCATTATAAATGAGCAATCCTTTTTCTGGCCTCAAAAACTCAGGGAGAGTACTATAAGAGAGTGGTGTACAGCATACCTCTCCAAAAAAGTATTAAAACAAATTAAGCCAAATCATACTAAAAGTAGTCATCATGAAACAGTAATTGTACAGCAAACACAATTACATGTTTGAGCCCAAATCAAACAAGAGTCTACATATTTTTATATTTCTGAAATTGAAATGTTTCAATGCTGAATGTCTTGTAAAAAGAGGCATTCAATTAGGACAACTATTTATGCATTGTTCACATGCAAAATTGTTTTCTAAGAACCAAACATTTGCAAGGAGATCAGCATGCCACTCTGCCAAGATCTTGATAAGAACTGCTGTGATCTGTCTTATCAAAACAATAACCTGTGCACAGGACCTTACTGACAGCTCTTCTTTGTCTCCTTTTGGGATGCTAACTATTGTTATTGGTAATAAATATTGCATTTAGGAGTATCAAAAAAGAAGTATATTTCACCAGGATAATACACCAACAAAGAAACAAGCAAATGAAATAACATATAGTGGAATGAAAAACATTAACTCCTGGTAATTCAATTCCAAGGTGTCTTGCTTTTTGGACATGCTGTTCCTCAGATGAGAGCACTGTCCATAACCATGGTGTTGGAAAGGTTTATTTCAGCAGCATGAATTAGCAAAGCAGAAGGAGGAGGAGAGTGAGCATATGTATAAATGCCTAGGGAAATTTGGGAAACTTGTACCCCTGTGAGAACTAAAGAACATAACAAAACTAAATAGCTTTGATAAGGTAACAGTTTCTTTAGTTCAAGTATCTGCCTCCTCTTCTACTAAAGAAGATCTGTGTTCTTCCTTCTTGGATTTTAAGTGGTAAAATGCTTTGCATAGGGAGAAAATGTACTGAACCAATTGATTATTTTTTTAAGCTATCTTAAATAGTTTCTTTGAAGTTTGCAGAAGTGCTCAAGTTCAAATGTCTCCTGTTTCCTTTCAAAAGGTTTGAAGGATTTGGGAAGGTGAACAAGCAGATCTATAATTAAAGAACAGTTGATGGTAACTGTCCTCCTTTGTTAGCATTCTCGGGCCACCTCCAGATTTAGATGGTTAAAGAGAACTCTATCCCGTTTTAGTTCTGCAATAGTTTGGATGCCACCACTGCATAGCAGAAGAGAAGCCTTTCTGAATCCAAGGTACAACCCTTTCTGACAGAAAAGAAAACTCGTGGTCTTCACTTTACATATTAAAGAAAATGTCGTGCTAAACACTCTAGTATCTTAATTGCAGTCTGAAACGTCTGGATTTGAAGAATAGTGATTTGTCTGTGAAGAGAATTTAAAGATATCCTGATGCTAGTGCAAAAGTAGGAAAGAAGCACAGGGCAGCGGGGCTGGCTGCAGAGCTCTTGAATGATCCAGCTCCGGTGGGATGTGAAGTTCAACTAACTTGGAAATATCTGTGGCACCAGTTGTTTGATTTTGCAAATTTTCATTCTTAAGCAAAGAAAACCAGGTCTGATAGTGGCAAAGTATCATAAGAACTCACACTAAGATGTTTCTGAATGGAATGTCTTTTTCATTTGGAAACAGCCTTCCCTGAAAATACTTCATGTAAGTTTGAATATACTGTCTGATAAAACATCATATATGATGACCTGTGGTTGCCAGATAACAATTTCTCTTAAAGCAATTTTTATCCTTTGAAATTATTCCTTGTGCAGATCTGGGGGGGAGAAATGGGCTCATTCATAAAGTACAATCAGAATTCATTGTCTTTAGATAATTAATCAAATATGGCTCCCCCCAAAAAATTGACAGCAGATCAAGGCTTCACCTTCCTTTTATGTTCCTACAAGTAAAAGTCACACAAGTGTTACTTTATGTGGCCATAAATTAAATAGTCTGAAAGAAATCTTCTAGCAGTTACTGAGACAGTGGCATTAGATGATAGGTGACACACTCGGCACAGCATAGTTATAGTATGATCATACATGCTTGGTTTACATTGCAGACATTGGAGTCTCACAGGCATGTGTTGCTTAGACCATGAAACCAACTGAAAATTATTCTTAAATCCTTAGACATTTTTTCATGGCAACATGGGTCTAAAACTACAGCAGTAGAAACTGAGTTTATTTGTGTCCCATAGTCTGTCTGCTCAGAGGATCTGTTAGCCATATTCAGTAGTGCATATGGAAAGAAAACCCTGTGGATCAGATTAACCCTTCCTTTCCCCAGTTCTGAATGAAGAGCACATTGCATTTCCAGTGCTTTACTGCAAATGCATTGAAAAAAAAACATACAGGAAAATTATATGCTCTAAGATCTTCCTGGTCAGAGAGTGACCAGGATGGTAAAACAAAGCCCTTCAGAACTGAGTTTTTCCTTATTTTCTTTTTCTTTTTTGTTTTTTTTTAATAAACATCCTACATTTCCTAATCTAATTGGAGCAAGGTGATCTTACATATTGTTTAATTTTTTTTTAGAGAACTTGACACAACGTTGTTTCTTCTTATATTTGTATCTCACAGACCAAATCCACTCCCTTGTTGTATATCATCCCTTTCCACAGTACACTTCTCTAAACATTTTTCCAGCTTTAGTAAAAACTTGTACCAAAGCCTTCTCCACTGCAACTTCCCTTCCTATAGGCCCATATTTTTACTTCTGGGTCACTACCTCTTCATATGTTTTTAGAGAAGACAATCCCTTCCTTACTTTTTTCTCTTCTATGCTACATAGACTACCTACATAGATAAAGTAAGAAAAGCCTCATTCCAGAAAGCCCAAAAGCACACAAGCAGCCTAGTGATCCAGCCTCAGAATGGTCCCAAAGAAACCCCACCACCCATCAGAAGCTGTCTCTTGAACTAGAGGAAAGCCCCAGCTGCTCCAGCACATCTCTCTTAGAGCCCGTGGAGGGTACAAGTTCATTAATTCCCTACATGTGTGCCCAAGGAAGGCAGCTGTTGACCATCCTCTGGCCAGAATCAGCTCCTTCCTTGTTAATCCCCATAAAGATGTGTCTACCTCAACTTGTAGAGCCTCTCTAAGGGGCTGCAACAAGCTACACAACTCAATTGCTTCTGAAACCTGATCTACAGGCAAATATAAGGCTTCAGCTGCTGGAAAGAGAGGTAGCTGTGCTTGAATTTGGGGCCTAGGCTTAGTTTTGTAGTTATTTGGGTTTGTGAGTATGCGGAAGTATTTTTGGGGCAGGACAACAAGGAACTGGAATCTGATCAAGTTTAATAGCAGGCTGAGTACCTCCTAAAAGGAAGGAACGTAATCTGACTTTCTTTTAATACATTTTACTAAAGGATGAGCTTCTGCCCCATAGCTCAGTACAAGGTAAGATTACTTTAATGTAAATTTAATACTGCTGCTTGTTTTAACTTCTAACAATTACTGGCTTCTCTACCAAGAACAAAAAATAAGAAATCTTTTCTCATTTAAAAAAAATATGTTTTTCCATTGGCACTGTCTCATGACATAAACCAAGCACTCCATCCAACTTTGCCATATAATACTTAACTTTAAAAAGAAATTCTTGTCTGTACTGTTACATTTTTTAATCAATTTCCCATGGCATCCGTAGTGAGAAGCAAAACTCTAAATTTATGGAACAATAAGATTCCTATTAAAAAATAAACCTTTATAAAATAATACAATTTATGAAGTCTCTGTGCGTAATATTCCGGTGCTTGAATACTAGAACAAGATTTCAGTTTTGGAGGTGAATTAGAAAGGGAGTGAAATAGATATCTAGTCTATGGCCCATGTAAACAGGTAAACAAAGGAAGATTTATTCTGGGGTGTTTTTTTTGTTTAGCGTTTTTTTAGAAAAAAATGAAGCATTTGGTCAAAAAGCTGTGGAAAGACTGAAGGACACATTGTGCCTCTTTTCCATGCAACCTCAATAAAGCAGAATCAGAAAGGAAACATGGGCTGACTAAAATGTAATCAAAGGAAGATAAGAAAAACTATTTTAAACCTTGAGCTGCTATTGTGGAGGAAAAAGAAAAAAAGAAGCAGAGGCAGAGAGAAGAAGAAACAGAATCAGTTTAGAAAACTGCCCCAGAGAACCTTGCCAGGTGAAGGCCTGTGGGTGTTTATTCTGCACACACTTTCAAGAGTGATGCACCTTATCTGTGACAAAATGCATATTTTCACATCAGCAACATCATTTACTTGCAAATTTGATACCTCAAGTTCAATTATTTCTGAAACAAACTCATACTTTCTATATGGCTAGATTGTGATGGTAAACCAGTAATACACTTAACAGTTCTAAAACTGTGTATTCATCTTTGGTGGCAGATGCCTGTTTGTACTTGGAAGGCCTATGAGAAGAGAAGTTCATGTTATGCAAGGAAACAATGAGATGGGACTTGCCTGAATGAAAGCTGTTGGAGAGTCTGATGCTGATCCCTCGTCCATCATGGCAGCCATGGGCATGAGCCCTGAGTGCAGCCTTGCAGATGGTAGAGAGAGCACGAGCTGGTGCAGCCCTGCACTGCACAGGCTTCACATGTGATGGTGGGAAGAAAAATAAGCAAAATGCCAAGCCAGGAAACAGGCTGCTATCATCCTCGGTGGGTCGTGACTTTGCAAGAGCCAGTGCAGTAGAAACCAGTATTATGTTTGGACACTTGGCTCAACTCTCCAGCTCCATGGTATTTGAGCTACTGTCCAACCTTGGTGCTGGTAAAAACCAGAATTCTCAATTAATTCTACATTTCAGAAAGAAAGCATGGTCAGCTTTCTTGCTCCTTCAAAGATAAACCTGTCCAAAGTTCCAGGAATATTAGAGTTCCTTTTTGCTTTCAAGAAAGTATTAAAAGTAAAGCTAGGTCTTTATCTTTCTGAATAGTTTTATGCAAACTTTTGCATAGCTTCAGTACAGTTATGAGAGGGTAAATGGTTTTGGGCCAGCTGAATTAATTGCAAATTGATTTAATGGGTCCTGTTACTAAATTTGAGTAACCAAGGTTTTGAATAACTGAGATACTTTTCAATGTAAGCAATGAATACCAGGGATAGAACTGTATTATAGGAAACAGAGACTATGACTGAGCTTTGGATAATCAAGATTCTAGTTTGTATCATGTGTACTTTGACAGCAGCTGATTCCTATAGGAATAAAAAAGTAAAGACATGTGCAAACTGCAGTATGACACTACCACTCTGACCTCGTCAACAACTTCAAGGTCATCATTAGAAGAGACTTCAGCTTTTTTTTTTGCCTGGTTGCATATGGGTTAAGATTCATTACAATCATTGCAAGAGAACACCTGCTAAATGTTAAAAGATTCCTGGGAAAGTTCAAGTGTTTTGCTAAGGCAAAGCTACACCTTTTACATAGCTTTCAGGAATCCAGCTCAGTGTAATACAGTCTAGTCTTCATTGATTTGTTCATGCTCTAAAGCAGAAGCATAAACACAAGTAATACTCAGAAACATATTTGTCCTCCAGACAAATTTACCTATGTCTAGAATGATGTATATGCTTCTTCCTGGGATTTCTGATATGTCTCATTCTCTGAGTAAGAACCAAATCCTTGGCTGAAGTCAGTTGGTATTGCTGTACTGGCTTTGGTGAAGCTGTGAGGAGTTGCACCAGCTGAGCACTTCATCAGGTGACTAAGCGTTGTCTAAACATATTAGGGAAAAATAAATTTGAATTGTGAAATATATACTAAACAAACACAGAGAAATATCTTAACTTCCAAATTTCTAGATATTTTTGCTGAAATTTGCCACATGTCTCCTTTTGCTGTGTTGCAGCGTTCTTCCCCTGCACCACCATTTTATTTTCAGCTCAGCAATTCTCTTTTTTTTTTTTCTTCTTTGAGCAATGAAACTCTGTCTGTTTTTCAAGACTAATATATGGCCCCTGAGTGAAGGCAAGGCTGTGATTCAAATCAAGAGTTCTGTTGACATTATAATCCTTAAGAGCACAGCTGGAGCATTTCATGAACGGTAGCAAGGACTCTTCATTGATTTACTGCCTTGGTATTCAATCAGGAGTCCATGTTCTGTGTCGTTAGCTGCAACATACAAAAAATAACTTGGTGAACTTCTAATTAAGGCATTTAGCTTCTTGTCTATCTTGTAAGAAAAGATTTGTGCTATATATGAGGTACTGCTGCTTTTATGGATTCTTCCCTATTTTTATAGCAGGAGGGCTCCAAGCCCTAAGAAGGTCCTGTGGGCTATAAACACGATGTACACCAAAGTTGCTCTCTGACACATCCAAGCAGAAGACTAAGCAGTGGGGGATGGGAGGAATTTTCATGCATCTCCACCAAGCTCTGCACTTTTTCATTTTGCTCGTTTTATGTAAACCTTTTCCAGCTGTAATCATCCCTTAAGCAGAAATTTAAAAAAAAAAAAAAATCCAGTTCTCACGAGAGCTGCAAAGGGGATCCACAGCTCTGCTTCTGGGCAGCAAATCAGCCTTTCGCTTTCTGCAGTGCCAGTCCCCAGCCACAGCATGCATGAGAGCAATTTCGAAACCGTGCTCTTTCTCATCTCGCCCCTCGTTCCCAGTGAAAGAGCGACTGCTCTGCCAGCCCCCACTGACCTGAAGATGAGAGTTCCCTAGATTGTTTCCAGCTTGCACTGCTAGCCATGCTGAACGAATAGCACTTACAGTATTTCTGGGGTGGTGACTCACAAGAAAGTAATGAATGCCCCCTTAAGAGGCTGTGAAAAGCCCCCTGGTAAGAAGTGTTTTGGTTTTCCTGTTTTCGTTGTCCAGGCTGCCTGCAGATATTTCCACAAGTCTCCAACGCTTTTCTCAATTCATTGTCCAAGCAGCAAGTTGTACCCTAAAAGGTGACTGAGCAGAGATGCAGACCCTAATCTGACACCATTCCTGTTTCTCACCTCCTCTATAGCAATAGTCAGAATATACAGCCCTTCTAGTCATGACAGAGGGTACCAAAGTGCCAGCCAGGACCAAAGCCACCAAAGTTACTGAAAGAATTTCACTTGCTTATCTGCCTGCTAGTTTCAACAGTACTTCAGGCAGCTAAACATCACAGAAATACAAGGGTTTAAGAATAAAAGTATCTTGGCAGATCTGGTATCAAGTGCATCAGTAATATTTTTTTCTTCACCTTCAGAAAGTGCTTCAGAAACTATTGATCTTCTCAAAAATAACATGAAGTAGGATTTTCATTCACAGCTATTTACATCTCCAAGAGCTATGAGGTTTAATGACTTAAGACCAAAGAGAAGTTGGTGCTGAAACAGGGTCTGGATTCAAAACCAGGCTTAGAACAGCCGTAAGATCTGGAGTTGTGGAGTTGTGGATGTTATATTTGGCCTGAAAGACAGCTGTGAAAAGGAAAAATGCCATATGTCTTTTTATGTCTTTTTTTTTTTGGTCCGAACACACAACAGGAGATCCAGTGCTTTAATACAAGGTGTTGCCTGCTTACCTTCTTTCTTCCGTTACATTTATATTCTTCAGGTGCCTTCATTGTAGTTCAAGCACTAGTAGTGTCTAGGTTTCCAACTCTTGCTCTTACTGAGCAAGAGCTTCAGCTGATCAAAGCTCTGCTAAAGCCACTCTATGCTAGGCAGATGGTAGTCAAGACCTGCCCTGATGTCTGCTGGTGCATCCAGTGCTTGGTGACGCAAAGCTTGCTGAATAATTCTTCACAGGGCATGTCATGGTTTCGTTTGACCTACATTGTTAGGGCTGGGTTCTCCAAGAGATGTATGATGTCAATATGACAACGCTATGACATCATTCTTAGCTTAACAGCATCCCTCCATCAAGGTGATACCCCGACCATAAAGATCTTGTCATCTTCTCAATAGTGGACCATTAGAAACACTAAATAAGTCAAAGGAAAGCTCAAGCCAAAACTTTCAAGCCTGGAAGTCTCACAGGGCAAACCAGAACAGACCTCTCCTGAGTCATGCTGAGCTTTACAGGTTGGTGAAACAGTTCTGAACCCTGCGAAATGTGTAACGTGGGGGCCAGCCTTTCGTGCCACAGTTACCTTGCAAGTGGATTTACTGCGGCTTCCCAGGGTGACCCTACATACTGGGCAAAGCTGGAAAAGTGTCTGGAGATACTGGACAGGGCTGTAAGAAAAAAATTCTGTGTGTTCCTGGGATATTTGAAATAATTTTGTTCCTTGTCAATTTGCTATGAACAACTGGGTAGAGAGAGTGGCTAAGAACAGGAATTTCCTGCTTCATTATTTGAAAGCGTAGTATCTGCTGCAATGGAGATCCCATCATTTTAGTGAGCATTTTGGGTAAAATAAAAACAAGCAGAATAGTAGATGATTTTTGGCTATCAGTTTATTGGTGATCTACAGTTGCAGCAGAGGTGTTCACTGAAAACCTCTCTCAAGAACTGTTTTGTATATTCCTTTTGAAGATATTTAACTGTGATTTCTCTCACTGACATGAAGAGGAAGAACTGTTGCAATATCTCACTTTCAGAACAACAAAAAGCTTTCTAGTCTATGTATGGTTAAAGACTAAGTGCAGGTCTTGCAGGAGTCAAATGACAGTAGGTAGATAAACCAGCCATGACATATTTCTGTTATTGCTACTTTAAAGGTATTTCTTTATTTTCTTGTCAAACAAATAAAGTATTCAATAATATTATTTTTTTTGGAGCCCACATTCTAACTTAGTGAAAACCAGTGGGGAAAAAAACACCTCACTGATTTAAAAAGTGAGGGTCTGACATTAGTAAAATAATGTCATGTAAAATAATGAGAGTGTAAGGTTTATGACTGCTTATTTGGTAGGGCTGGGGTTATCCAATGGGAGGAATACTACCAAAGTCCAGCGAGATATGGTTACCAGGCAGGAATCCCAGGAGATTCTGTTACCACACAGGAATCCCATGAGACAGTATTATCAAGAAGGAATCTGTAGTATTCAGTTCACCCCAAGGCAGTAATATTAGATTTTTAGAATTAAATCCTGTGGTATCTTGTTTTATAAGAGTTGGCACAGAAGGAACAGAGAAAAATGCAATGGAAGAAAGAGGTCTCCCTGGAACCTGAGCTGGAAGCCCTAACCGTTACACTGATTTCTAGCAGAAATAAAACAACACAGATTTTCCTTATGATCCTGAGATATTTTTACTTAAGATGATATCAATCACTTACTAGTGAAAGCTTTTCATTTTTTTCTTTTCAAAATACAGGTCTGATCACTAAAATGTCAAGGCATGAATATTATTGTGACTGGTTTTTGATTGGTGTAAATAAATTTTGGGTTTTTTTATTTATAATGGATTTTGGTTTTATCATGAGTAGTACTACTTTATGCTATAAATGTGCAATATGACTATTTTACATCAGTACTAACCAAGCTAATGAGCTGTTCAGATCAGTGTCTTACACTGCACATTTGTGTGATGCCTCACACAATTAAGTTTGCAGCATTTGAACAATACAAAAATGTGAAAGAATTAATCAAGCAATATTTGTTTTTCTCATTATCTTTTTCTTGTAGTACTAGTAACGCTGGCATATCTGGCAAGAAGTGACTGGACATTTGTATCAAGAGCTGACTTCATTTCCACCTCTCTCTGAGAGATTGGCCACTACACATGTGAGTTTGGAGAGTCTTTTGCCAGTGCTGGAGAGAGTTCTTAGAAAGCTATTGCCAAGATGCCCAAAGGAGGAAACTAAGGCTTGCTATTCCAATTTGATCATGACAAGTAAGTTTGAACCCTCATCTTGTTCTAAATGCAATCTTCTGTATCAGTTATGTATTTGTATCAATTTCTATCAAGTTTTGTATCAATTATATGTTGATTGTAAATGCAATCTTGCCTGTAACATGGTACACCTTTATGAGTACTGTGGTAGTCTTGGCAGTGATAGGCTAATGGTTGGACTTAAAGTCTTAATGATCTTAAAGATCTTTTCCAACCTAAATGTTTCTATGATTCTATTTAATCAGATAAACTCTGATCAAGGACAAAACTCACCTTGATATGAAAAATGTTTACTGTGAAGAGACAGGTCAATTTTGTGATTAGCCCAAATAAAGGACCTAACAGCAAGTTCTAGGTATACATTTAATTCATCAGTATTTCTAAATAAAGCCTTTCAGAGACTATCTCTCCAAAGCTGTACTTTGGAAGGTGAGTGACAGATGCAGGAGGTCCCAAACTCACATAGAGTCAGGAACATGTCAGAATGGCTTGTCTTTCAAAAGTTTATCTTACTGAAGAAGGAGACAGGAAAATTAAGGACTTTAGGTGAGAAGCTAGAAGGGAGAGTGGAAAACTGTTGAAAAGAGCATTGTTAATCTATGCTGGCACATTTAAGAGATTGATCAACAGAGGTGCCAAGCACAGCCGCAAGGATCAAGACTGAAAGCCATCGAGGAGAGCACAGTGGCCCCACAGATGTCATTGCTCCGTGGATTCTCAGTGTGACACACGGACAGCTGCTCCAAAGCATTGCATCCTCCCGGCTGTGCTGACAACAAAGGTGTCACCCATGGGCCAGCGACAGGTATTCCCAGTGCTTTTCAAAGCTGCGGAAGGACTTGTCCCTGGTATTCAGATGTGATTATAGAAAGCGGAAGAAAAAGACAAGGAGGTGGCAGGAAGGAATATAAAACTCAAGAGGCATTAGCCTGTTTGCTGTGTTTGAGAATACATTTGCTTGAGTGCCTGTGAACAAGAAAGCAGGCACAGCTGAACAGTAGGCTTAAGGAAAGTCAGTTTAGCTTCAGAAGAGGGTGTACATACACTGATCAGATCTTAACCCTAAAAGACATCATCAAACAATAGTGTGAGCATGGAAGGCTTCTGAATGTGCTAAGTGGACCATTAGAAAACACACCTGTAGTGAGAATATTGATGACACAGAGGTATGAGGAAGATCACAGAGATTACTGGTAATGACAGACGGAAAAGTTACTGAACCCATGCACTGGAGAGATGCAGATCACAACCACGGTGCTTTTGTGATACGGATTTCAACTCAGATAGGTAATGGTTTGAGACCATTAGTTCACATACCGTGGCCTTGCCCAACAGTCCTCAGATGCTAATGGGTTGCAGTCTTGGTGACAACGGGGTTGCATAGACCCAGCAGTCCTGAGGCAGCCAAATCATCACCATCTTTGTGAGTGCCTGAGGTCTTCTCACACACCTCCAATGCACTTTATGCTCAGTGCATGACATGTACCTCTGGCCAGAAGGCTATGAATATTTTAAGGGGAACATCATTTGTGAGTGAGCCCAACAGTGAAATTACTTCTCTATGCACAGTGACAAATTTCACGTGTTGTTACAAGAAGGAAAAAATGTCAAATGACTTTATCATCTTGGAAGAATTAGTAACATTAGTATGTTCAAAATCAAGCCAAAAGCCAGGCTGATAGTTTGTGGATCTCTCAAGACTAGCTATCTGTCAGGGAAATCATCTCATTTATAAGAAACCATTGATATTTCACAAAGTTTGTCCCATCCTTCTTTGTTAAATGCTTTTTTTCTTAATATAATGTGCTTCTAAAAGCTTTTTCTCTTGTCTTGCAAAGAAATCATTTTCATCTTCATTGATTTCCTCAGAGCCTTTCACAAATACTTCCTGCATTGTCAATCTCACCAGCAGCATCTCCTTTGCTTACCTGTACAAATGAGTATGCAAGGTATATTTTCAGAAACTATACTTAGAAGCCACTTGTTGGTGACAGAATGGTGTTTTTGCAGAGTGACTTGATGAAGTCAGGTGGAGTTGCAAAGCAGCCTAGGCAGCAAGTCACAAGGTTGAGACTTGGAGAAGAAATCTGGTCATGAATTTGATTTGGGATTTATTGCTCGGCAACTTGGAGCACAGCTAGTCAACAGCTGGCTCTCTAACCAAAACACACTGGCAAACAGAGAAAAATTGTCATGGTAACAGTGTTACAGCACATATTGCAATGGCACTCTGGTCTACTAAGGGAATTCCTAAGTGTACCACAGTAAAAATTATTGCTAATAATAACCAGTAATAGTAACTATTGCTACTACTAATAATAGCAATAATTATATTTATACTATAACAACAGCAAGATATATTTGGCTAGTATTTGGTGATTCCAAATTGCTGTTTAAACATGTCTGGTTGATTTCTCATAAACTCTCTGCTCAGGTATTGCAGTTCCTCCAGCAGTATAGGGTCAATCCATGAGCAAAGGTGTTCTGTATGTTCCCCTTTGCAGCTAAGGGAAATGTCTTTCCCTTATCCCGAATCATCATGGAAGCTTAAATAATATATAGTAATATGCAACTTTGTCATAAATGGGTATGGTATCAGCGATGGAAATGCTGAAGTCCCTGAAGGAGCAGGAGTAGGGCCATAGCAGGGTGTTGGGTACAAAGTGTTGCAGCCCCAAAAGGGAAGATTTCCTGAAGCTACTTTGCCAACATCATCAAATAATGATCTGATGTATTTGAGAGCTGACTCTGCAGCCTGTGTCCATGTTGAGTTGAAAACATTGGGAAGCATGAGGATGAGTTTCAAACCACCCTTCAGGCTCAGTAAAAACTAATGTCAATTTGCCATTGTTAAATAATAAACTACAACAATGTGCAAGGTTAGTTCCCATTATTCTGAATTATGATTGCACTTGTGCCAAAGCTGATACAGGTAGCCTTTTTATTTACAATCCATAATTTTCTTGTTGCAATTTAGACAAACTACTGTGGTGATGGGCAGCTCTGTAAAAATCTAATGTAGAACAACATTTGTGAGCACAGTTCTTCTCACTTCTCTTCTTTGTCCTCGCAGCTCCCCAGGCAAACCCCTTCCATGGCCAGTGTGAGAATGAGCAGGGAAGTTCTAGAGAGAAAGAAAAAGAGGAGTTCTCATTGCAGGTGTAACACAACTCCAAACTGTGATACATTTGTTATGAATTATACTGCTTGCCTCTTCAAATACAGAAAGTGAAAACTGTCACTACCACCAAAAATAACATTCTTACTAAATAGTTCTGGCAGCAGTTCAGTGGGGACCTCCAGGCAAACAAACAGGGTAGCTTTGAGGTCTTCCTGGCTCCCACTCTCTCTGATACCTTCCAATGCCCAGTCAGTGGGATTTTACTCCAGCCACAGTCCAGCACTCCACGAAAAAGGCTACTGAGCCAGGGTTTCCATCTACCCTCTTAGTGTAAGGGAGAGTCAGCACTAACAAACGCTCACCTTTCCCTAGGCTCCCTTGGTTGACAAGATCTTCAGGACTGCTCTGATCTCTCCAAGGGTGGCTCTGGTTTAACATGGTGCTCTAGTCCCTGGCGGTCCTGGCTTGATGTCTTGACCAGCTTCAACTCCTCTCCTTCTGCAGCCGCTTTTCTTGTGTGGGACAAGACATAACCTGCCCCATCCTTTTCTTAGAACCATACACAAATAGACAGGTACTGTTCATCCAGGCTGCTATGTTGGTGTTGGCCGATAAAGGCCAAATGAAAATGATCTGACTGCAGTAATTTGTACAGCACGTAGAAACAGTATTGAAAACCAGCAGCTGCCTGAGCATTTTGGAAGACAAGTCAGAAAGCAGCTTATTGTGTTTACTGTTTTGTCCTGTCCATAGTTTGACTGTAATTGAAGTCTTAGACTGTTTGGGGTGGGGTTTTTTTGCTTGTTGGGATTTGTTTTGTTTTGTTTTCTGAAAAATAATGAGAATTATAATAATAATACATAAAGTGTTGCACACAATAGAAGTGGCATTTTACAGTAAGGACTATTGTATCACCATTATGTTCCTTTGTCCTCCAATCCAAAAAACAGTCATAAAGACTCAAATGTTTCTTATTTTTCTGAGTTCCTGCATTTCAACTTCAAGTGACAAGTAGCCTCCAAAACTGTTGGTCCAACAACTTTCAGGAATATAAATTTACAAATTAAAAAGTGGAAGGAGCAGGGAGAAGACAGGTTAATTTTGAAAGGGTATTTTTTAAATGGCAGAATCCTCTTTCACTCAAATACTGATACCTAAATTCAGTTTTTTATCCATTGAAATATATGGATATTTTGAAAACCCCAGATAATTTTATAATACCTCATTCCTGCATTATGAAGTTTCATTAAGATAGCCAAAAATGTTTGCTTCACAGTTCTAGAGCAATACTAAGTGCCCATGGATGTACTGAAACTAGTCCCTCTGATTTTGGCTGATTCTTCACATACTGGAATAAATTGCATGCAGCTTGTCCCACACGGGTCAGCAGGAGCTCTGCTGTGCTCCTTTTGTGGTGGAGGGCGTGCTTCAGTGGTTATTATAAGACTGCAAGACTTTGGGGTTCACAGGGCTTTTTCTGGCCATGTCTCTGACTGAGTGGAATATTTTGTGACTGTATATAGCATGTGGCAAATAGCATAGCAGTGACTGCACAGCACTGTCTGAATTCTCTGGGCAGGGAGTTTTCCCTTCATTATGTATCATACCCTTCCCAATATCCTGACTCCAGCAGCCCACGTGCACATCCTCCATTCCCATTAATATCAATAATAATGTCCATGGAAATTCATATCAATATAATCATTCCGAGTGGGTGTGCTCTAAATATAGAAGCAATATCTCTAGTAGGGACAGATTTCTGTAGGCTCAGCTTCTTTCACCATTTCCCATTATCTTAGGAAGTTACATGGCAATAAGTGAGAGTAGAGTTTAGCTCAATGTCTTTCATGCAACAGTTTACCCATTATTCCAGCTGGATAGTAGCAAAGTGAAAATGTTGGAGCTGTGGGGCATATTCTGCTTGCATGTGACAGCTAACAGGTTTTAGATGATCACACTATTACACTGAATGTTTGCAGGACATACACATTCAGGAAGGAGATTTGGCTTAGTTTCTAAGTGGCTTCCAACCCACCAATGGAGAGTATGATGGGTTAGTCCTGGGAAACTATTAAGAATACCAAAGTCTTCATTCTGTTATTTTCTGCCTGGTTTAAGACTGTTTTCTTCTCAAGACAATCTTTAAAATGGTCATTTCAAGTTTGCACTGAATTCATTCCACATCTGAAATAACAAAAAACAGTCCAAAGCAAGGTAAGTTTCTAAGCTAATTTCCTGGGGATCTCTTCCACATGGAACATGTTAGCAGTATGGAATCTGTACATTCTCTTGGTTCAAATAAAACGTCATTTTGAAATGAAAGAAAAAATCATAAACTAAATGTTCATTGCTGAGAGCTTAGGAGCCTGCGTGGTTTCATTTAACAAACTGACTTAGAGTCCAATCCCGTTCCTCCTTTCATCTGCAGGAACAAAAGTAGACCCTGTGAGAAATGGACTCTTGGTGCAGGACTATTGCACCAGGAATCATCCAAAAAGACATAAACAGTCTCTCTCTTCTTCTTTTGCTTGTTTATTTTTTAACCTGCAGGTATTAGTACCTGTAATGTTGATGTTACTGAGGCTCTTGTAGCTTTATTAGTGAGGTGAGAATGATGGAGGAGTAACAGAGGTAATATTAAAATGGTTGAATAGAATGATCCTGCACTGGGCCTTGAATGACAAGAGGAATTAAGTGATTAAGTCACAAATTATGCAACACAGCATGCCATCTCTGCAGGTTTCTTGGTTTCAGAGGGATTTTTCTAGGCAAGGATCATTAATGCAAAACTTATTTACTTATGTCTTCTGTGATCCAAACTTGGAGTGAGAACTGGCTCCCATCGTAATCTGTAAGGCCTGAGAGAGAGAAGAGTGAATGTGCCAAAATCTAAGACAAATCCTCTAGACACGTCTGATGACAGATGACTGATGCATCTGTTGACAGATAACCTGTGTTACACACTTCAGCAGTATGCTTCTTAGCTATGTATCTGGCTTCTTAGCTTTTCTTTCCAAACACCTTGAAGGGAATTTTACCTAATTATTACTGCTAGCACTACATTAAAGCAACACAGAATTTTATGCGTAACCTCTATGCTGGTTGGTCTTCAAGCTCTATAGCTGTTATCTGTTATCTTTGCAGTTTACTTTTCAAAAACTGTTCCTGGCTGACTTAATCAGCTGTAATGTGCTGAACTGGGTGCTTGTCTGAGCAAGCTAGCTGTTAAACTGTGTTTTTATAACTGTTCTCAGGGCCTTTGGTGTGCCAGTGTACAATATAGAGCTTTAGCCACTGCTAGTACCATTGGTGGTTATTAGGAAAGAAGAGTATTTGGAGAGGTGTAAGGATGTCTGTGTTCTGGCCTCAGCCCCACACAGTCCATGAGGTGCAGAGCTTGTCCAAAATCAAGTCAAAGAATTGCCATGTCTACTGGTGCGGGTAAGTGCTGTGGTCCTGCTGGACCTGTGTAACTGTCCTGTCCCTGGAGTTCAAGTCAGCATTGTGGGTTCTCTGTATGCTGTGTCATGTTGGGAAAGCAACTTGCCTAGACCAGGCTTTGGGAACCTTTACCACAGTAGTTCATCAACTCTGACAGATCACACAGATCTTCCACAACCTGGTCTTGATTCCCTCTCTGCCACTCCAGATGTATGTGAAAACGTCTCGTCTGACAGCAGCATAGCTGCTCCTCACTGTCACGATGAGCAGTGGGCTGGGAAGGAGGACAGCAAAACCCAGCTCATAGAGGTATTCTGAGGATATGGCCACGACTTCCTCAGAGGACTCAGACGTTGCAGTGATGAGCACTGTGAAAAGTCCAAGAGTAAATAAGGAAGAGAAACATCCATTTGTTTCACAGTTGCAACACTAAAGGTCAACTGGAAAGGCTAGTTTCCTACATGCTCAGAGAGTTTATTAATTGTACAGCTATGTCCATATATGTTCTGACAGATCTGAAGTGGTGCTTTGCTGGGAAGTTTTAAAATTCAGCAATACACGTCATTTGCTTACAACAGCCAGTTTTCTTCACATTAGCCACTGGTAAAAAATGATTCATACAAGAGAGGCCACATGTTGAACAGACTCATGTAAACCAATTATGCTACATTCAAAGTCAGCTAAAACATTCTCACACAAAAAGTTAACTTAAGCTACTATTTCCCACAATAATAATAATAAAAATAAGCTTAACAAACACTTACCCTGATTCTCAAAACTCATTTTCTATTATGTTTCCTTTTGCCAGCTATGTTTGGCAGAGTGTCAAGTAATGTATCAGCAAAAGTATGTGTGCCATAATCTGACAAAAGGAAAAAAAAGTAGTTTTTTGTTTTAAAATGTTTATAATTTCAATAGATAAATAGAATACAGGGCAAGGAAGAACAAAATAGCATATGCAGAAATGTCAGCAATGAATATGAAAGTATAAGCATGTGAGTTTTGGGAAGTAAGTTTTCTAAAAAAGACCTACATTAGTAACCAGAGCCTTCTGAACATAGTTCTCCACCTATTTGCTTAGCAGTCTTTCTCCCCCCAACTTTGGTTCAAACTTCATGAGGGTGAGGGCTGTGAGGCTATGACAAGACCCCAGGACATGATGGACATGATTGCTTTCAGAAATTACCTGGTTTGACTGATGACTTCCCAGGACATATTCATTGTCATATCCAACTAAGTCCTGCTCTGCAGTAATACGAACTCCAGTGATACTCCTGAAGAGTCCTCAGATCCTCCGTGTTTTTCCACTTGCCCCACTGCCTCACTGAAAAGCATGTCAGGCTTCAGGAACTGTCACTAATCAAAACATCAGAGAGAAACCTCACTTAGGGCTGCTAAGAATTCCTCTCTTAGCTGGTTCTCATGGCAGCTCTCTCCAAAGCTCATTTTCACGCCAGCTATAGTTCACACATTCAAGTAAGTGGCACTATAAAGGTGACTACGGAAGATCCACCATGTAGGACACATCCTTCAACCTTGCAGCTGAAGTTTGGGTGTTGTTTTGCCATCCTTTACCATGAATGTAACTTCCATGAAGGACATTTGCTTCTGTAAGCCTGTCATCTTGTCCTGAGGGTGGAGAAGAGAGTAGAAGAGCTACAGAAAAAGGGAGTGCAGCATGTGCAGCAAAAAGAGCTAATAGCAGAGCAAAAGACAATGGACCAAAGAAAACTGCTGAAAACATAGTGTGGTAGCAACAGCAGGGTTGGGAATTTTTGCTGTAGGAAATGCATAGTAAAATAAAAGGATGGAGCAAAGCTGCATTCTGCAGAAACAGGGTGAGAGGCAGAGGCACCAGACACGTTTCTTCACCTGAGAGCTGTTCATATGTCAGTCAGTGACAAGGACCAGCAGGACAAGGAAATGTTCTATCATTACCACGTCAGGTTGCTTGCCTAATGGCCTCAGGTCTCCCAGAGGGTTGCTCTCACCACACTACCCTCTCATACTTTTGAGCTGATGTTACAGGAACAGCAACCTTACAGCTCAGAAGCAATAAAGCAAAGGAATCAAGCACAGAAGCTGAGAAAAAGGCTGCCAGGGCACTGAATGTAGTTCACAGAAGGACAAATGTCTGTGGCTTGATCTTCCAGTTGGAGCTCCTTGGTGCCCATCAATGTAGCAGCAGAAGTGTATGAGCAGCATGGCCACAAGATGGAAGTGTGAATTGCAACTCTAAGCTACTGAAGACCTACAGGAGCCACACAGGTAGATGCAGTTGTGTCCTCTCCGATATATTTGTGTCCACTCCTCTCCTCTGCTTTATACAGAGATATACTGATATGTACAAGTGCACAAGCTCAATAGCAGCAGATGGAGTACCTGCTGAAAAGGTCCCTACCCATCACAAGCAAAGTGATGTTCAGCTTCTCACTGAATCAATCCAAATACACTGGTGAGAGGTATTGGCGCCTTTATCTGCCCAGTAGTGTAGCTGCCTGCTGCTATACTCCACTGCCTTTTTCCAATATAAAACACTACAACATCACTTAAGATAATAAGGTTTTGATCATGGCAAGACGCTCACAACAGCAAACAGCCCAGGCACACAGAGATCAAATAGACCAGCTGCAAACAGAGAAAGAAAGAAAAGAAAGAAAAGAAAGAAAAGAAAGAAAAGAAAGAAAAGAAAGAAAAGAAAGAAAAGAAAGAGGGAGGGAGGTGCCAGATGTATATAAAACACTACAACATCACTTAAGATAATAAGGTTTTGATCATGGCAAGACGCTCACAACAGCAAACAGCCCAGGCACACAGAGATCAAATAGACCAGCTGCAAACAGAGAAAGAAAGAAAAGAAAGAAAAGAAAGAAAAGAAAGAAAAGAAAAGAAAGAGGGAGGGAGGTGCATATGACTCGCTAGCTTGTGTGTGGGTGTGTTATGCAGGCAGCAGAGGCCTGGATGGCGAAGGTCTTCCAGCCGCCCTGGCCATTCGGGGCTTGGGCCCCCAGCCCCATGCTGCATTCCAGCGTGCCTCCTCTCCCAGGACCACTGCCCCTGCTCACACAGAGAGGCAGCCAGATGTGAATGTGAGAAAGCTTTCTCAGGCGAGTCCGTTCTGCAGATCGCTGGGTAGTTGTCTTCCAGAATAATCATAATTACAAGGGGGGTGTGCAAAGGGGGAGCTGGGGTATGGGCCTGCTTTCTTACCTTGTCTTCATAGCACGCAAACATGGTGAAAGGGATTTTTTCCTAACAATATACTTCTCCATGTCCCTTCCAGTCCACTCCCCATCCTTCCAGATCAAAGGATCTCAGTACAATATTTGCCTTCAGTAAAAAAAGCTCATGAGTAATATCCTTCAGGGTCATTTACATCTATTTACTGAGGTTAATAAATATGTAAATTGATTTTTAAATTGTGGACTTAAACCTCTTTAGAGATATAGACAGACAAGTTGGGATGACAGCTGTGCTAATGCTATTGCAGAATAATTTCCATAAATGTTGTAAAGATATTCCAGATTTCTCCTTCTTTTCCCTTTTTCTTCCAAAATTCATGATATGGGGCTCGAATCCGGGTGTGGACCTGAAATCTTTGAATCCTTTCTTCTTTTCTGTACTTTAAGGCTAGAGGAATTTGGAAAGAAGAGCTGTCTGAACTGTGACATCCCCATATGCTTCCTAGGGAACAGAGCCAAAACAAAGATGAAGACATTTTACCTGTTTTAATATTGAAATTATTGCTGTGAAAGGGTGTGTGACACCAGGCATAGCGAGCACAGAGCAATGGAGCATGGCATGATGTGGGAGATTCAAAAGAATTAATTATGAGATGATCTGGAGACACCCAGCTCCCTCTCACTGCATGAAAGCTGATGGGAAGATGGAGAGCCTTGCTGACACAGTTTCATGGCTTCTATAGGGAATATACTGCTTCAATGGTTTCCTGTGACAATAATTTCCAGTTGGAAATGTCTGTGTTGTCGGCAGTTTCCACCTGTCATTTACACCTGTTGCAAGTTGGAAATGCTGCAATTCTGCTTTGCTTTCATCCCTATAGATTTTTCACAGGTAATACAAACTCAGTGATATGAGGGCTTGGAAGCATTAGGACTAATGTTTCATAGGTAGACTGTACCCAAGCTCAGACACACATTAACATATAAAATTTAAAAACAAACCCACACCTCATAGTTTCATTCTTAGCTGGAAAGCTGCTGCTTTCCTCTCAGAAAAATTCATTTGAAGTCTTTATGGAAAAAGTGTCATTTAGTTCTGTAACAAGTTTAATAATGAACTTGTAGAAATATCCCTTATTTATCAGTGATATTGTGACAACATAATTTGATGTTCTCAATGCTCTATGTAATCATTTAGAACCTAATCTTGCAAACATATGGACTCAGAGCCTAACAGGACATTTTAGGACCCATATGTACCAAAGGGATGAAGGTACCACAGCCTCCTGGTGCAGCTCCAGTGCCTGTCCCTAACTTCAAGATTTAACATGCTTCCACATTCACAGGGCTGAGGCCTCAGAGTTTGTGCTGTTTTGGGTCAGAGGCAATCGCTGTCAGTGACAGTAAGGTCGAGCAGGCCTGGCCCTGACCCATTAGCTGTGGGTGTTGGACTTCACTTCTGCTACAGGGGGGAAGCTGCTGGGTAGTTGTATTGGCACAAGCACCACTCCTTTGCCTTATCCTTCAGAGGGTAAACAAACTTAATCCCAAATTCATCCACTGCTGTTTGCTAACAGCAAATAACTCAGATTTTGAAGTGAGGTGGGATCACACTGTTCTAAGGACCCTGGGG
The DNA here is from genome assembly GCF_000695765.1 of Mesitornis unicolor. Lineage (NCBI taxonomy): Eukaryota > Metazoa > Chordata > Aves > Mesitornithiformes > Mesitornithidae > Mesitornis > Mesitornis unicolor. The sequence continues at coordinate 1,936 of NW_010180112.1, read as the reverse complement.
TCCAGCACAGCCCCTGCAGAGCAGAGCAGTTTCCAAACCCATGAGTTTGCATCCAGAACCACTCCACTGGGCTTTGTCAGAGCAGTCTGGATAGACCCAATGCAAAAAGAAATGTAGTAAATATCTGTGCATTTGACCTCAATGGATTTGCCAGCCAGTAAACCTCCACAGAGAAAAATCTAAATTCTACTGTCTTTAAACACACACAGAGAAAATAACTTGTCTGACATTGAGACAGAACTACACCTAGGAGACTTCTACCTCTATAGCACCAGATTGCAATCACCCACAAAGCATCTGCACCTCACAAGAAGAAATAAAAGCACATCATCTAAGTTTGCTTAGGTTTAGCGAAGGTCAGAGATTTTCGCACCTAGGTGAGCTGTCATCTGGCTTGGGGCAATTCTCTTTTCTCTCGCATCCTTTGCTGGAACAGCAGGAGAGCTTTACTGGCGTGAAAGGCTAAAATGTCCTCAGGCTATAAAGGACTTGAGTCACAAACCACTTCCCACAAACACACACACACTTTCATATTAATTCAGGACTTTCCAAAATTGTTCTTATGTCTCCTTACCTGTTGATTCTAAAAACCTGTTGAGGGCCCAGGCTTTAGCTAAGGAAGGTGACAAAACATATGGGATTTGCTCTAACCAAAGTAATTCTAGACTGATGGCGTCAAAACTTCTGCCTTTAAATACTGAGCTTCTATTTCATAAACTTAAACCAAATGAAGTCATTACCTAGGAACAACGGCATCATTAAGACACGACAGCAACATCTAAGTAAATGTATGCATAGCACAGATTAGAAAATAATCATACCATTACAGAGCACAGCAATTCCTGCAGTAATGGGCAGCCTCTAAAGCTCAGGAATAAACTCATATTGCTACAGCCCCTATCAGTACAGTGACTAAGAGGGAGCTCACACGTCTTGTACTCCACAGTAATGCTGTGCTTTCTGATTTCTTAAAGGGATACTTAGTATTAAAAACATTATCACCTTTTTTGAGAGCATGCTGCCTCTTTAAATGTTTTCATCTTTATTAAAGCTTTGGCCCTTTGTGAATTTTTTACAAGTTATTTCATTTTACATTTCTTAAACCTCCCATGCAACAACTATTTTGGCTTTTAATGAAGGGAATTTTTCTGCATCCAGCAAACTGTAAACTATGTCGCTTGGATACAGCAAAAGCTGAAATTCCACAGATTTCCACAAAGTCATACATTGTGTTGTGGGGAAAGTGTGCTGGGCATTCTTTGATTTTTGTGTCCTACATTAGCATTTCGCACTTACAAAAGAGAAAAAGAGAAAGAAAAGAGAAAGAAAGAAAGAGAGAGGAGAAAGAGAGAGAAGAAAGGAAGAGAAAGGAAGAAAGGAAGAGAAAGAAAGAAAGAAGGAAAGAAAGAGAGAGAGAGAGAAAGAAGCTGCTGTGATGAACGCAAAATATGACCTTTTCTTTTCAAAAGTTTCTGCTGTCCACCTTGTTTAGCACCAGTGCTGCACACCCTTTCCCTTCAAGACGCTTCGGAGTTGTTAAGCATCTAGGGGTGATAATTTGACTTTCAGCTAAACCGAAGGGCTGCAGCAGACAGCAGTAGGTGGTGATGTAATAGGTACCAACGCACATGGATATATAAATATCGTGGCTAGGGCTAAAGCGCTATGGCTGAGCAGCTATAGAAGAAGATCAGCACTTCAGACAAGACTCCTGGAGTTGAGATCAAGTTCAGAAGCTCTTGCTCCCGGGATTTCCTCTCCATGCTGCCAGCCCAGGGAAACAGCAGATCCTCGGGGGACTAAGCGTGGGGCTCCCTCCCTCTCCCCGTTCCCTGCCTCGCTTTTTGGTCTTTTGGTTTGTTTGTTTGTTTTGTGTTTTTGTCGGTTTTTTTTCCTCCCCCCGCTTTGACCTCAGTATAAAGTGGGAGCTGGGGGG
>NW_010180111.1:383-668 GCF_000695765.1 Mesitornis unicolor | reverse complement strand
CTATGGGGTCTCTATGGGTCCCTATGGGGGCTATGGGGCTGTGGGCTATGGGGTTATGGGGGAAATGGGGGTTATAGGGGGAGTTTGGGGGGACTATGGGGTGATATAGGAGGTCTATGGGGCACTATAGGGCAGTTCTGGGGAGGTTTGGGGGGGTTGTGGGGCAGCTATGGGTCTGAGGTTGCAGCTATGGGTCTGAGGGATCACTTATGGGTCCAGGGGGTCACTTATGGGTCTGGGGAGGTCACTTATGGGTCTGGGTAAAGGGGGTTTGGGGCAGAACAA
>NW_010180111.1:0-216 GCF_000695765.1 Mesitornis unicolor | reverse complement strand
GGTTTGGGGCAGAACAAGGGGCTCTATGGGGCAGCTATGGGTCCAAGGGGTCACTTATGGGTCCTGGGGGGGTCTCTATGGGTCTGAGGGTTCACTTATGGGTCTGAGGATTCACTTATGGGTCTGGGTGAAAATGTTTTGGGACAGAACAAGTGGCTCTATGGGGCAGCTATGGGTCTGGGGTTGCAGCTATGGGTCCAAGGGGTCACTTATGGG
>NW_010180110.1:0-532 GCF_000695765.1 Mesitornis unicolor | reverse complement strand
GAGCCTTCCTACCCTCAGGCAGATCAACACAATTATGCTAACATTTTAATAACTGTAGATACTGAATTCTGGTGAGTAATTTGGATTGTCAATTTGTGGATGAGGCCAAACTCCTCTATATTTTGGGTTATCGATCTGCCTCGGTTTCCATTCCTCTAGGATAAACCACACTGGCACCCTCACCAGACCCTCACACACTCAGAGCTGCTACCAGGAGCCCCTTCACTTCCCCCTCTAACCCCCCTGCCCTCGCCCAACCTCCGCCCAGAAACTGCTCCTGGAAATGCACTGCGGCCCAAGCGGAGGCAGAACAGCCCCCAGGAGCAGCGCCAGCCTCAGCGCAACGGCGATCTTGACTCTCCCGTCTAAGCCCAGCCATGGCCGTGGCTGCCGTCCTCGCCCCTCAGATCATCATAGCCTCGCGCCTTCGGGACCCGCCCTTTCCATGGCGGGCTCTGATTGGCTGTGCTTTCCTAATTGTTATGGAACGGAATCAGATTGGCTTAGCGCCCCCTGGGGGAGGAGCGAGCCC
>NW_010180109.1:0-16673 GCF_000695765.1 Mesitornis unicolor | reverse complement strand
TCCACCTGGCACAGGCTCTCCGCCGCCTATGCCGCCCCAGCGGCTCTTTCCAGCCCGCTGCAGGGCGAGGTCCGAGATGGGGAACCGACGCCTCAAACCACTTCGTGTGCACTCGCTACAACCGCCTTTATCTTTGTCCAAACCGTCCCAGAATTGTATGTGCTGTTTTAGGACGCATCCGCACTCCTGATAAGCCAGCATCAACCTCCGCTGGTTTCCCACACTCGTGCTGCCCACCCCCGCCTCCCCGGCTCCAGGTCGGGCGTTTCCTCGTAGCGGGTACCGATACCGAGCCCCTCGAGACTGCCTCTGCAGCCGCCTCCGCTACAGGAGCTGCCAAAATCCACCAGCCCTCACACGAGTCCTGAAGGAACAGCAGCAGCACGGTTATGCTGAAATACTTCCTACAGCAGAAGCATGTTCTCAGTACAACTCGTGCTGTGTCCTCTTCAGACAGTTCTAAAAGATGTGTGTACATACACATACATACACACACACACACACACACATCCCCCTTCTGCGGTTCAGACAACTTCCACATCACACCTTGTTAAAAATTTTGCCTAAATCCAGATGAACCAAGCTTGCCATTTTTTCTTTGTGCAAAATTTCTGCTGCCTAACTCAGAGGAGATACCCAAGTTGCTGTAACACCATCTTTGGTACAGCTGCATTTTATCCTATTATCTATTCATCTGCAACTGTGACTTGTCCTTTTCTCAGCACTGTATTAAGGATTTCATATTTCTTAATCTCATTGACCATGGTTTGGAGCTGCCAGCACTGCTCATAGCCTTTATCAAAGCTTGATCCTGAAACACAAAATGACCAGCAAGGACCAAAAAACCAAAGCCACTGAAATATTCTGCTTTCCAGAGGTGGCTCTGCAAAAGCTGAGGTAACTTATTTCCTCAAAATTGCTAGCTGTCATATCAGCCATTATTTTCAATCTGACTTCTCATCTAACTCATGGATGCAGCGATATTATACCAAAGGAGGAACAGCTCACTGTATAAAAGTATCTCAGCTTCATTCCCACCACCAACTAATGACAGACATCTGCCATTCAAGCTTCTAGCTTGAGAGCACCAGTAATGGCTCATGAAAAGCACTACAGCCTCCAATACTCATGTTTTTTTCTCATAAGCTATCTGAAGAATTATTGCACACATTTAAAAAAATCTGTAATTCAACAGCTATTAACACAGAAAAAACTTCAGATCATGAAGAGCAGCAACTTTGGGTGGACAAAAATGTCCTGCAGTAAATCTCTGTGGTTTCACAGGCTGAAAATAGAACGATATTGCAGCTCTTCTGGACATGGGAAATAGCCATTTGACAACCCACAAACAGAGGAGCTCAGTCAACTACGGGTTCTGCAGGACACTGACTGGGAGAGAGTGATGCCTGGTGACATGGGAACGTACTTCTGCAGGTGAAAAGCCAAGCAGGCTCTGTAACTCAAACCACAGCTGGCCACATGTTACACAGCCAGTGGTAGCAGTCACTATTTTTAGGCTGCTGCAATTATAAGAGTACCTGAGGCTACCTGAGGTATGTGCAAGCTTTAATTACATGATATTTTTTACACTGGAATCCCCACCTCATTCAGTGTACAAGGTAGGAACTGGACCTGGATTGCACAAGCAAACAGAAAATAGCTTTTACCTGGGTTTTCAGTCTGACCCCTACCTAAATGTGGCTTCAACATTCCCTTCTGTTGCTTCACAGCTGTCTACTGCATGTCCATCTGTCCATCTGCAATTTCCTGCCTTTTATCTATAAAGTGGTTTATCAGATAAATTTAAGTTGGTGCACAACCAGCGCTTCACTGCCCTCCCCTGCCCTTCTGGCCCCTCACACCATCTTTCTGTGCCTCCATTAAGCAGATGTGTGACTGTGCAACACACTACACTGGGGAAATGATAGTGCTAAAAACTAACCTTTTGTGTTACTGGATTAGTTTTGTTACTCTGGTAACGTCTGCTCTGGGGCCACATAAATGTGGAAGGGAAGAAAAAGGAGCAAGCAGCAGGTCTGTTTCTTTCAGAAGCTTAATTGAAACAATAAATAAAGAAACTTGTGATGATCTTCAGGTTGGGAAACTAAGATGTGATTCTTGACATGGCATCAGGCCTTAAAAAAGTAATTTTAATGGAGACTCTTACGTATAAAATCATCAAAGAGAACTTAAGGAGACTGATACCTCGGGCAAAAATCAGACTATGAGAATAGCTTTCAAAACTTAACAGAAAGAGAACACAAACTGCTGAGCTCAGATATTAAACTTCCAAACAACTCCTAAAGGGATATATATGAGGGCTTTCTATAGAATTCCACACCTAGTACACAACTAGTCTGAAGTGGAATTAGTTTGTTAGTTACTGAGAAATCCGAGTCGCACACTCAACCCGCACACTCTGACAAAGCAATCTGGCAAGTTCTACAATTAATTAATGGTTCAAGAACCATCAGCTCTACTTGCTTTACCTATGTATCTACATATTGAACCCTCTTGTATTACAGAAAGGATACCAGAAGAGAAGATAGCAATGTGATGACAGAACATAATTGAAATAACATTATGTGTGTGAAGTTTTGTCTTCTACCAGGCCAGCCTTTTGTTTTCAGTACCACAGTATCCTCCTGCTCCACACAAATTCAGAATGCTTAAGCAATGTAAGAGACTATGGCCAGTTCACATGAGGAAAAGCTCCTACTACCTATTTTTAAGCATCATTTCAAATGTTCCGAAATGTATCCCTTTTTCCCTGAGAAGCATCTACTTCTCTCTTCTGATTTCAGGAGATACGGAACTTGGGCTTACAACTGTGGTCCCACACAATCACACTGAAGTTAAATGAATAAAATAACACACACATCTTCCAAAAGGTTAACAGTAAAGTGAGAACTAGAAGCCACGTACTCTGTTTTGCAGTCCTGTACTCCAGCCACTGGACAACTTCTACATATAAGTATTTTTATAGCATCATATTATTTAGCAATGGAGAAGTCAAATTAAGGAGCATTTAAAACCTAAGCCTAGATAAGGCCAAGTTAGGGTTTCCAAGAAAGAATAACAATGTGCTGCTGTTCTGGAGTCTGTCACCACTAACCATGCAATGTGCTATGTATCAGATGGTTCTCACCCTCAGGGTTCATGTTTCCCTTGTGCTCTATGTAAATAATTCAAGTGCTTTTTGGTTCATATAGAGTGACATGCTCTATTAAAAGGAAGGAACCTAGAATAGTGCCCTATATTTGAAGTACTCAGAGACAAAGCATACCTATGAACCGTGGGGCTGAAGAACAGCTCTGCATTGTCAGATGCAGGATCTTTAATCAGGCTACACAGCATACGGTTACAAGTGTTGCCAATATGAGTCACAGTAACAAGAAAGAACCACAACCTTAGAACACAGAAAAGGATGTAATTTAATCTGCATACACAAACGTGCACAATTTCTCTATATACAGATACTGTCTGATACACTGCAGTATCAAACAAGTGGAAACCTCTACAGGAAAGGCTTATGTCAGGGGAAACATCTGGTAAATGCTTGAGCAGGAGAACACAAGCAAAATGGTTATTTTACTTCTTTTTTTAAATGAGCATCTGCCAGAATCAATTACTACCAACACCTGCTCTCAGTGTATTCCTTAAATGTCACTTCCAGGGACTGGGATTACACTGGGTATGGACTTAATGTAAAAACATAATTTTACATAAACCCCAAGTCCACTCACTGCTCTCTCCACCTCTATTTTCCATGCAGCCTCAGCACCACACCCTTCCAAATGATCTCTCAGCATCTTCTTCTTCCGATATTTCACATCAGTGTTGATGTTGCAGAAGAAAACTTATCTTCCCTATCTAGTCTCAAATAACACGCCCTTCAGTTTGGCTGAGAGAGCACGCCAGAACTGTCCTCCTCACTCCGAGCGAGACGCAGAAATAAAAGGACTCTCCACACGACATCAACCTCACGCTGATGCTGTTCTGACATGGCCAAAGCACCAAGTTAACTCTGGGATATAAGAAAGGAGTCACAGGAATATGGCATTTTACCATGCAAGTTCTCAAATGAGTTGCAAATACGACCTCAAGTACATGCAATTTTCAAGATGGCATAAAAGCCATCCAGAAATGCCATCTACTTTGCAATGCACAACTCAAATGATCGTGCTGTTCAGACACCCACCACAGCACAGTTACTGATTTTGTTTGCAAACAGCTGCCTGTGTAGGTAAGTAGGTGCGAGCTTGCATTTAGCTACATGACTTCAGTATGTACACCAAGCCAGTGTGAGAAAAGGTACTTTACTTCACTTGATTTTTTTTTAACCATACTTCACTTCCTTCTCTTTTCAAATCCCTCTGCTAATTTCTATTCTGCTTCCTCATCAAAATCTGTGCATCTTGATGGTTCTCTGGCCTTTTCAAGTTTGATACTTGTCTGCCCTTAGAAATGACAGAAAAGCCAGGTGATGCATGTTGCACTAAAGCCTCCTCGAGTGGTTTTCTATACCCACATTTGCTACTCTGATCCCCAAAGTTACCCTTGAAGCAATCGAGGTGCCAATTTCTTACATGTCTAATAGAAGCTTATTTTGTGCTCAGTAATACTGATGGTGTGCTTCAGATTATCTCTCATCTCTTTGGACTGATGGACTCTTGTGCATTCTATGTTTAATTTTACAAAAAACTCTATGAACGTGTAAATTTGTCTGAACATAATCTTCATCACTTAAGATTCAGTTTTCAGGATAAGAAATTGTAGCCTCTTAAAGCTACACACAAGTATAAATACAACATGTGGAAGGAAGGCAACATACCTTCAGTCTCGCTTAAAGCAATGACTATTTCCGTGCTTTAATATTCATGAAAAACTGTTCCCACTGAACTTTGCCACACTAAAGTGATGCCTCCTTGACAGAGCAAAAGAAAATTTTCATGTGGAAATAACTAACAGGCACAAAAAACATGCAATAAATTCATACTGAAAAATGAGATCAAGTGTCCTCTGAGAGAGAATAAGGACATAAAATTTGAAGACATATTTTCTCAGTCTTTCTTCAGAAAGACACTTAAGGAAAAAGCACCGGTCTGGCTTTGTAAAACCCTTACATCCGGATCCTCAGGGTTTCCGGTAAAACACACACAGTAACTCCATTCATTCTGCAGAGCCAAAAAACATCAGCTTTGTTGTTGCTAGTGAGCATGGTAAGAGTTAGCTCTTCCAAAACCCTCATCTCCCTCCATTTAATTTCAGATTATTTTGAGATAATTTTGAGATGCATAAACTGGAATACCATATCGAATCTAGCAAAGCTTTCTCAATTTTACACTAGTGCAAGCTCTAGACTCCTGCTGGTATAGGTAGTTCCACCACAATATTTACAGGCCAACACACCCATCTTTAAGAGTTTATATCTCCAGCTTTGCTTCACTGTCATGTTTGCCAAGTGTTTGCACGATGCAACATTCAAAAGTATGTTCCAGTGTTTCCAGGATTGCTCTCTACAGGCTTCTATTTTCATTCCAAAAAACACGTTGGGTGAGAAGGGACAGAAATCCAAAAGCCTGCTGTGCCTTGCTTGCAGGAATTTGTGGGTTCTTGCATTTAAAATAATCTTCTGCCATGTGAATTTATAGTCCACCTAATGCTAAGCATTAACTTGGGCCACAAAGTGCCAGTTTCAGTTAAGACAGACAAACTTTATGATCTCCATGGACAACTTTAAACTTGCTGCATTTCCACTAAAATACGACTAGCACTGGAACAGACCCTTCAGTAGACACCAGCGGCTGACATTGTCACTGCAGTAACAACTAATAAAGCTTACATTTCTATCTATATATTACCTTTATTCCAGAAAGGAGATGCCTATCCTTAAAACACTGCCTGTTGTACCTATTTAGGATCCCCCCAGCTTCCAGGGCTCTCGACCCAGACAATTTATAAGGAGTTTTAGAGAGTGATAAAACTAAAATAAAAGATTTAACACTGGAAAAGGAAGAAAGAAACCCTCTCACTTCCTTTCAAAAAATACTTTGTAGCTTGTCACAACTGTTAAAACCGATAGTCAAAGCTTATTATTTTCTATTAGCCTGGTGTTTGTAACATATTCTGTGCTTTCATGTTTGAAACATAAGGGAAGAAGTTCCAATAGCATCAAAAGCAGCACTGTGACAGATAAGACTCTGCTAGATTATGATACCTGAGTGGGTCATATTACACTGTTTTATTATTAAAATACTCAGGAACAACCACTCCGCCGTTCTATTAAATTACCCTTTCTTTTACTGTGGATGGAAGCTATTACTCTTGCTTTATCTGTTTAAATATGATAGTAGATTTGTTTGAGGCAGGGAATTTTCAAGTCAGGACAAAGGCAACACACTCCTTGTAGAGTAATTCAGCCTACTAGAACCGCTGAATAATCCATGTAGTACAGCTCTTGCTGGGAAAAAAATTAATATATTTTAGGACTTCATCAGTGACACGTTTCTTATTTTTATTTACTTTCACAATAATTAGATGCCCTTCACATACGATTACAATAAAATAAAAATATTTTTAATTGGATCAGAAGGAAAGACATGAAATAGTGGTGCATAAAGGCAGCTTGCAAGCTTTGTGTTACAATTCTTAAGTGGAAAATTAGAGTTACACCTTTATTTCCAGATATTGCAATAAGAATAAGCATAGGTTAGTTTTAGACTAACCAAGTAAACTATGCCTTCTTGCAACTGTGCTTTTGTTTCTTTGTTGTTAAAAAAGGGAACTCAGGCACACCATGTAAATCCTGTCTTTTTGAAGGCTGACAAGGAGAAATTAACCCGGAGGAGGAGAACGCAGGAAGTGACTCATTTACACCCTCGGACTTCTATTGCAGAACAGAAAAAATGCACTAGAGACAGTTTATAGCCTAGAATGCTTTAAAAGTGTGAATGAAGTCTCCACGCTCACCCCACCATTAAACAGCTATAGCCATTAGTCACAATTTATCCAGCGATGTATCCAGAGACAAACTCAGTATGAGCAGAAGGCAACGCTTCATCCAGACCTGCAGATTCAGCTCCTACCAGAATCAGCAGCCAGCTTGAACCAACCACTTCCTCTTCAGAAGGCCAGAATCGTCCATCTGGATACAACACAAAGCACGGTTCAGACAAGCGCTTAGAAAAAAGCTCAGTAATTTCAGACAACGGCCACTCATCAGCAGAGGGCAAGAGGAAGCAGAACACGTGGCAGCAGCCAGCCCCACTGCACAGCCTCCACCTGGAGAGCTCCTGCACATGGAGCTGCATGGGGACCTCCACACATCCTGCAGTAGTCCATGGACTTCTCTCTGTTTCCATCCACCCCCCCCCAAGACTAAACACACTGCTTCCAACAGGAGCTCTTCTGCACCGCCTGCCTAAAGCATGGGTGGTAGTAATTTCTTTCAGTACTTCTTGCTGGTGCTCTAGCTCTGTAAGTCTTTTCCACCTAATAGGTCCAAGCCTAGGAAAATCAAGTGAAGAATAACTTGAATGATAACTGACTCAGACCCAAATCAACTCACAAAGGTTTCTTCTCAAGTACTATTATAAGCTTAACTATTCATCCCATAAAAAAGCATCACCTATGAGCCAAGCAATGTATTTAGCTGTTTCAAGAGCTCATTTTCACTTTATCATATGCTGCAGAGTAAGCCTCTTAAGTACAATTGATTTTAATTGACTGGAATGTTGATCTCACATTGTCATGACCCAATTATTACAGAAAAATGCAACTGGTAAATCATATTGATTTACTTCCTGTTAGTGCATCACTCCTCAAAGAAATCCTGTTGAGTCTCCAGCTGAAGACAGCCCAGTTGGGAAATCTTATCATTAGTAAAAAAAAAAAAAAACAACAACAAAACCAAAAAAACAGCACTTTCCCATCTCCCTCTCTCCTCAAAAGAAATACAGGAACAACTGAAAAAAGAAAACCAAAATAGTTAGGTAGGAGGGAGTGGGAACTCACTGCGGGCAGCTTGCACAGTAGCAGCAGTACTATATTAATGTGATCATCAAGGCTGAACAGTCCGACTCAAAGGGCTTTGCTGCAGTAAGGGCAGAATGGTCAAGGTGCACCAAAAAGCCCAGCTATGAGCTCTTACACTGCCCCTCCGCCTCCTGCCCCGCTTCAGTCTGCCTCTGGGGCCACGCACACACATCTGTTATCCACAGCTGCATATAAACCCCTGCAGTTTTCCACTGCATCTGAGGTGGGCAGACAGTTTTCATCTGTGGCGATTTCATAGCTGGAACACAAATACCCAGAAATTCCTTTATTTGAATCCTTCTCCTTATAGGAAAAAAAAAGAAACTAAAAGTTTCCCTCACCCTGCCATGAGAGCACATTATAGCTTTCAGAACAAGATCCTTCTAAATTTGGAAAGATGACAATCCCTAGGTTAAAAATCACAGCTACTCTTCATTATTAAGGAATTGCCATTAGAAATTCTAAATATTCTGATACAGAATGTCAGAAAATGAGATCATAAAATATTTAGACCTGAATTTATGAGTAAAGAGTGTTATTGAAAGACCTCAAGTGTTATTTGTGTCAAATTTTACTGTATTGAAACTCAAAGAAAATTCAGATATTCCACTGAGCTCTTTATTGGAATTCATATAGTCAGAGTTAAACTGAACCATGTTCATAGGGTCACAGCACATTTGGAAGGGAAAAAAAAAACATGCACAGATTAAAAAATGGATTTTCATATTACAGAAAAAGAAGAGACATACACTGTAGAAAAAAATCAATTCAATTTAAGCTGCTCCTTTGGGGAACATAGCTGTAGTATGTCTCTAGGATATAGCTAAAATCTGACTTTCCTCTGTAGACAGTAATGTCTCAATACACAAGATCTTGCCTGGCCAGTTGCAAACAAGTTCTGTGAACACTGGTCACATGAGGGACAACCAAATGATCATGCTGAGCACAATGTTACCTCTTCTTGAATTTTTAAGGGAATTTCTTTTTCAAGAGCATTCACTAACAAAAGCAGTGTGGGGGGAGGAAGTTGCAAACATATGTTATTTATATCTGCTGTTCTTGCCAATCCTGGAAAGAGTTCCTGAAAGAAACAGTGGCAGAAAAGTCCAGCTCAGCTGTGCAGTCTATTGGAAGGGAATTTAACCTCAGCTATGACTCTCAGTGAAGCATCATCATCTGCCTTTCAGCACATGTGCACACATCAATTACAAAAGCAACCGACATAACCAGTTCTGCTCAAGCAGGATTCCTGAAGATAATTGATACATAAAATTAATCATGCAAACCTCCACTGTAAACATACTTCCAGCTTCTCCGGCAAGGTTGTTCTGACAGCTTTTAAGCTTTTAAACATTTAACTGGATAAAACTGTATAAAATGTCTTGGTGATGGTGCAAAGCAATTCAACCTTAGCCTATGCCAATACTGATTCTTTATCAAGAGAGAAGCATTCACGTATACCGTCAGCAGTAAAAGTAGGCCAAACATCAACTTAGCTGGAGTGACTTTAATTCCCACACTGTTAAAACAGACTATGATGCTATGTCTTACACAGACTAGTTGAACTGGTGAGTGCTGTTGGAAGTTTTAATAGGACTTGAGAAAAGGCTTATGTGCTCCAAACCCGTCTGCCCATTCTTTTGTTCAGAGGTCAGACAGAAAAAAACTCTGCTGCTCCTTACAAGCTGTGTCTGGCCTTTGCTGTGTGTGTGTATATGTGTATGTGTATATGTATATATATGTACATACGTACCACCATCTTCCGCTGTACTATAACAACATTCAACTTGTGAATGGCAACTAGAATTTCAGGGTCTGGAGTTTTCATTGTTTATTAAGTAGCAGACCAGAAGGAAATAAGAACTGGTATGTCTAAGAACAACCTCTAGTCACTTCACAGTTCAATTACTCCCCCTCCCCCCCGCCTTTCACGCTTTACATAAACACATACCTTACAATTGCATTCTTTCTTGCAAATTTCGTTCAATCCCAGATGAGATTATTATGGGAAAGCACGAGAACAATGTACAATATGAATCTACTTAGAGAATATTCCTTTCACGTAAGTTTAAAAAAAATACGTACACAAACATCCTTATCTTTCAGAAGACTAAGTTTGCAGTTAACTTATGTCATTCTGGAAAAAAAATAAATAGAAACACATCAAAAGCTATAACCATGAACATACCAATGAGCTCACTATAGGAGTCTACAGCCAAATTAATGGGATCGTCACAGGGCTCTAATTAGTGACCTGGCACAAAGGATTTCTTTGATGTCTTGAAGCTGACTGGAGAAAGGATTGCTTGGTGTCTCAGTCACCTTAGTTCCTGTGTGCAAAGAGCTTCATAGCAGCAAGTATGATCAGATTTCCCTTAGATATGTGAAACTTGAAGACAGATACAAACAGAAATTGATAACTATAGCTATTACTACAGCCAAGCTATTTTGTGGCATCTTAGATAACCCAAAGGCTTTTTCATAGTCTAAACAAGTTGCATGTAACTCGATCTTTTTTTTCCTAAAGATATGAAAGCATATTCAAGTAAAAATCACTGTGAAGAATTTATCACCTTTCCTCTAAGTTGCCTTTCAGTATGAACTTAGATTTTGCTAATAGTAACACTGCTTAAGAGCCTCTGTAGTCAGGCAGACTGGATCTCCTCCAATCTATGGGCTAATGAGTATTTTACCACATAGACAGTATCATCACTGAACAATTTGCAGAAAGACCTGGACTCCATGGTAGGAATATGCTTGTCTTTTACCCCGTGAAAAAGTCAAGCCTACACAGCCAGAGCATGGCAAAGCTCTTGCTCAATGAACAACCCCTGTTGCAAGCACCAGCACCCAAGGCTGAAGAGGAAGGCAGTTTATATCTGCACCCTTTCTCAAACTTGAGGCATCTCAAGTCAGAGACTCTCAGAAGCTGCCAGCTTTCTGCCACCAGCAAATAGGCATGAAACCCTTTCACAGGGCACTGAGTATCTCTTCAGTACAAATCCAGATAAATATCCAAGAGGTAGAGTGATGAAAAGTTAGTTACAAGGACATGCCAATGCACAATTCTTTTGCTTATCGTGTCAGCAGCACAAAACATTAGAAAGAAGTCTGTCAGAGCACCAAATGCTATGAATGAAGTCAGATAATCCTGCACATACAGAAGACAAAAGGAATAAAGTGTACTACGGGAAGGAAGCAATACCCATGGTAACTGTGGACAGCAGCATGTGAGCAATGCCTAATTATTTCTCATCAAGTCTGCACTAGCCTGGTTGTGTAATGTATTCAGAAATTCATGGCACGGAGTGACAGGTGACTGCTGCTACAAATCACTATGGCAGCTCAAGAGATCAACAGACAGCAGGGTTCAAAACCCCGCTGGTATCTCATGATGTCAGAAAAACGGAGTTTCCCTTTTCACAGAATCATACATTGGTTTGGGTTGGAACAGATCTTAAAGCTCATTCAGTCCAACCTCCTGCCATGGGCAGGGACACCTCCCACCAGACCAGGCTGATCAAAGCCCTGTCCAACCTGGCCTTGAACACTTCCAGGGAGGGGGCATCCACAGCTTCTCTGCAAAGCCTGTTTTCTCCCTTTAGTTTAGTTTTCTTGAGGTGTATAGGAAGTTACACACAACACTATGTTAAAAGAATATTTAGATTTTGAATTAGTACATTCTGACTAAGTGTCATTTTCCACTTGGACTGTGTGCTCTACACACTTCACTCATTGTGTAGAGCTGACAGTGTTCAACAAATTATGATGTTGCCATCACTGTTCAGGACCTTGCAGCTCCCCACACAGTTCTTAAAACCCAGCTCCCATACTGACAAATTTTTCTGAGAGCATTTCACAATGACTACCACACTGTTATGCAAAGAAATGTGGAAAACAAGTCATGAAACATTGGTGATCAAGATACAGAGTCTCAAGCTCCAAAACAGTCACCAACTGAGCATCCCCAAACAATCAGCTTCTCAGGGCACCTAGAGTTTATACTGGATTTCATTTAACAGAAGTGCAGCCTCTATTGCACTGAGCTTTAAGGAAGGCACTTAGGCAAAGAAAAATAAATTTTAAAAACCCCAAAACAATCAAGCCCAATTTCAAGTAAAGCACTCATAGATGACTACAATGAAATACACTGCTAAGTGCCAGAGTGCTGTGATTATTAAACCTCTTCAATTGTGACATCAAAAAAATCTTTGGTGAACACTTTAGAACCGTTAACTCCATCAAGAGAAGCTGTAGAGAAAGTCTGAATGGTTAATTATAGTGACAACCTCAAAAAGCTGCTTGAACTTCACTTAACAGCTAAGACCAGTTACTGGACACACCTGGATTTCCAGAGCACTCTACCCTAAATTCAGCAGCACAGTCCTTCAAATCAGCATTGTCACTTCACACACAGCAGCTGGTTTTGAAGTTCTTACTACACAGCCTGTCTCCATGCAACCTTCCCATTCCCACAGTGGTTTGAACGAGGAAGTGAGAACCAAATGAAGTACAACAAAAGCCCCAGACACACAAAATGCCTCTATGCAACCCAAAAATCCCAGATCAAGTGACACAGATTGAAAGAGGATGTTTTCTTCTCCCTGAAAGAGCAGCTCCAACTACTGACCACACAGTTGGATTTCACAAGATTTTTCCCCCTTGGGAAAGTAGGTTATTTCACTGACCAGTGATGTGCTTGGGTTTATCTGCAGTAGAACCAGCCCTCTGAAATGCCGTGTTTTCAACAATGTTTTAATGCTATAGCTTGAGAAGGGATATGCACAGAAGGAAAAAAGGGGATTTTGCTGTCTTTTATTCCCTTATGACACACTAAGAAAGGCTTGAAAAGGTTTTTGTATAACCTCTTCGCCTCTGCCTCCAAGAACAGCCACTGAAATTTGAGAAATCGTGGATCTAACTACTGGCAAATATGAGCAGCAGACACACACATAAAAACCACGTCAAAACCAGCTAAGCAGCAGTGAAGGCAGGGAGATACAAATTCTTTGCTGTTTCTGATGCTTTTAAAGGTTTTCTCTATTCATGAAACCACTTCAATAAACAATTTCAATACACATTCCCTTTTGAACTATACATGAAGTATACACGTACAAATAAAAAACATTTACTCCATTCATTTATCTTGAACTGTATTGCACCTGTTCCAACATTTCAAGTCAGCAACCAGATTTTCATCAAGCCCCACTCGCAGAAAATTTCAACTCCAAACAGCAAATACTTCAGAAAACAAGGAATGGGTGAAAGCAGCATTCCAACTCCAGATTTTGACACTCCACCACATTCACTCTATCTTGAATTTCTATTTTTAAATTACTATTTAAGCACAAATAAACCAAGGTCCAGCAGAACACAATTTCCCCTCCAGCTGCACGCTATAACGGGTCTATGACACAAAGGCCACAAATCAGTGAAAGCTAGAACAAGATCAAGAAAACATAAAGATTTTCAAAATATCTGCTAAGCTTGATTATAAAAAACAAACACGCATTCATATACTTTGAATAGACACACACACACACCCCCCTTATACCATGTAGAACACATTGTTTTAATCAACACTGTTATAATGGAAGTAAAATTTCAGTGATGACTCATCAAACCCATCAAGCAAACAAGCTCTACAGTCATATACACAGTTCACAAACGTAACTGGCTTCCACATTCACTACTAATCCTAGCACAGAATTAAAGAAATACCTTTTGTATTTTCTTTGGATCTTTCTGTGAGTTTTCTCTGAGAGGTACTTTTCCAAACAACTTCCATCCCACATCGTTTTGTTTCTCAAATCTTGCACTTTGCTTTCTGGTAAACAAATTCCTACAAAAAAAAAGGTTTTATTAAGAAAAAGGGTTGATTAATTATAACAAACAGAAGAACAGACAATTTGCTAACCTTACGTATCCCGACCACATATTCCAACTCCTATCGTGGTTATGCTGGCAGGTACTGTTTCCCACCCTGAAGAGCTACCTCATGCAGTATTATCACTATGTTAGGCAATGGACTTGGTTAAATATAATTTTTAGTAGATTAAAAAAAAGTTCATTTGTAACTTTCCAAAAGCAGCCTTCTTTTCTAGCCTCCCTCTAGGTCATTCAGCCTCACTCTTTTAAAGTACGATAAAGACTCTAAATCTCTTGCTGCATAAATGTTTCCTCCCGCCTGTTAAAACACACTACTACCAAAAAATCACAAAAGTTGCAGACATTTACTGTATTTGATTTGCTTTCATAAAAATTATTTTTCCTGAACAACCTTAAAAGCAGCTATCAGAACAGAGTAATTCTGAAGTTTCTCTAAAACACCTCAAATCAAACAGCTTAAACAGTGTAGTAACAGTCATAAAAGCTAGACACAAAGCCACTAAAAGTTAACTATTTTTACTGACATTGCTAGGTTTTAACCAAAGGGATATGCCAGACTTGCATCTTCTCACCACAACTATGTTTTTCCAAAACTGGACATAGGGTACAGAGCAGTTTTCATGCTTTTGGTAGCTCTCAGATCCTCCAAGAGCACAACAGACATTCCACACCCACAGCATGTTGGGATTATTAAAAGAACAGATTTTCTTTTGTCCTGCTGTCTAGTTCAGCAAATATTCAAATAAATCCAGGTTAGCTCAATTATTACACACCTTCTGGAAGGTTTTTCTAGGAACCTGACTATAGGCTTGCTTTCTCATTTAAAAGGAAAAAACCAAAAACAAGTCCACTGAGACCAAAGCACCTCTGTACCACAGATGCTTCCAGTCTGGCATTACTGCTTTTCCTTACTTAGCTACTACCTTAATGCCCAGTGGGCTGACCCAGCAAGTACAGATCAATTCTTACTCAAAGTGTGGAAGTTTAGGAAATACAACTATACTGAGCTTCATGTTCCAAAAGGGCTAAATACACATCTGCAATGGGAATGATCTGGACACAAAAAAAGCTGGGTTTTCATGGCCACTTTGGATCAGCTAACATGAACAACATCATAAATACACCGAGAGAGATAATGCTGCTCAGAATGCAGGAGAAATGTTTAATAGGAGGAAAACAACCGAGGCACAAACGTCAGAGTGTGCTGGAATGTATTATAAGGTTAATAAGGTGCACTGCCATCCTTAAATATGCATATATTTACATAAATGATCACATGCTTCTATATCACAAGGGTACAGTTACCTTGAAAACTAAACCAGGAACAGATTATCGTATTAAAAGATAAGAACAAAGTGTTTACACACAAGTGATAAGCAGTAACTATACTTCTACAAACCCCTTCCAGGCTTCCCCTACCCCACCTCACAAAAAACAAAACTGAAACAAAGTTGGGAGCTTCCAAACCCCCGTGTTTTCTAACACTCCTCACTGAAGTGGGAGGCTAGGTGCCCTGGGCAAGGATTCAGAGATAAATAACTCAATAACAACATAGTTTATTACAGCTGGGAAGCACTGGGGTACTCCTCCATGAGTGCTATGACTTGTACTGACTTATATACAGGAATAACATATATATTCATCAAATTTCCTGGTGAAGGCAGTCTCATGCTAATGGGTTCCCAGAATTCCTTTACATAGTCTGAACATGCATAGTCAAATTAGGGTTAGAGCCTTCTCCCCTCTAGTGGTCATGCATAGTCTTCCTCACACTGTCCACTAGTTGAAATTTTGGTTTCCTTTGGCCGGATATGGTCCTGCCATTTGCCCATCCATCCTTTGGCCCTGGAGTGTCAGATGTGCTTGACACTGGTGTCCTCTTTGGCATTTATCTTAATGTCTTGAGCCACTGTTATCAAGGCTGTACTCAGACAGCTAAACAGACCATCTCAAGGCCTATTTGATCTCACCAGGCAAGAAATTACATGAAACACTGTGCAAATGAAGCTAGGAAAAGAATACAAGTGAGACTTCTATATAAAACAATATAAATACCAGTAAAAACTTACACGTATTGACTTGGGACAACCAAGGATATCAATCCTTCCAAAACACAGTATAAAGATGTAGGGGAAACAAAGTGAAAGCACTGAAAAAGAACAGCATGTAAAACGTAGAAACATACTGCCATGTTTTCCCTCTTTCCACTTTTTTCGAAGTGTGAAATTATAATTCTACAGGTAAACTATTGGACCAAAACCAAAGAGTTGCTTTGTCTCTACAACCAGCACACTCCATTGCAGCGTTATGCAGCTCTCCTGCAGCTCCTCACTACGGCTGTAATGCTGCTCAGAGACGTATAAGCTACCTAGAGCACCACTCAACAAGTCTGATCACACTGCTACCACTACAACCACTTGCGCTGGGAAAAAGGCACCATCATAAAAACAGCTAAAACAACTTTCAAGAAAGGTATCTCAGATAAATTTGCTTTCTTTTCACCAGCTACTCGCTCGCATTGGCAATATAAAGAATCCATTCTGTTGAAGCATTTAGTACCCTGAAAGGCTACTGCCCTGATTGTCTTCTTAGCTCTGACCAAGTTCATAACATGTATGTAAGACAGCCTGAGACGATGGATTTAGAGGATCATTTGAGACAGCTACCAGGGAAATAAAATATAAAGAGAGAGACATGAGATTATTTATAGATAGATAGACATAATTAAATATATATGATAAATATTA
>NW_010180108.1:0-1177 GCF_000695765.1 Mesitornis unicolor | reverse complement strand
GTGGAATTATTTGCAAGATCTGGCAAAGAGCAACTGATCAGCAGATCTAACACTCACCCCTCACCTGTGGCATATGGCACAACACAGGGGCTTCCTCAATTATATTATTCCTTTGAGACATAGATAGAAAAATAGTTGTTACCTCAATCACTGAGCAGAGCTCAAGAAACACATATGGTCTTCACAAATTGCCTTTTTATATGCTGCTTTATTTTTATTCTCTGTGCTTCAATATGGTGTAATATTTGAGATAGAAAGTGGTCAGAAAAATGAGTTGTTAATGTAGAAGCAGTTAAATGAGGAATTATTACACAACTTTGCCATATCTCCTAAGTACAGTATGCAGTTTACACAAATTTGATGCAAAAAAGTCTCAACTGTTTAGTCACACGGTCTCTGAAACCAGAACAACAAAAAAAGAAAGACAAATAGAGATTTTGGATGATGGCTTTTACCAAATATACCCCAATGAAATATAAGCAAAAATTCTCTATAAACAGTGCACCAATCCCAATGTCAGAATTAATAGCATTTTCTAGCAATAAGCTCCAATCTATTAATATTAAATTATTTTTTAAATTGGGTTTTCTCAACTTTTTCAGATAGCAAAAGCAATATTCCTCCTTTATCCTCTGTCCCTGAACTCAACCCTCTTACCTTATTTTAAGAGGCTGAACCACAAAGCCTACATAGAGTGAGGATGATTACCCCAGAAGCAGTTCTGGAAAGAGCAACTTACAAATTGTTCATTCTGGTTTTGGCCATTTATTCAATTAGACAGGTAAACAGACTATGAAAATTTTATTATACATGCCTATTCTAGTGATTTGTTAGATTACCTCTTTTGACATCTGCATAAAACAAAGATCAGTTTCTATTCATTAGAACTCTGGGGAAGGATCATTCACTATTAGGCTCTGGAATATTTTTTAAGCTTTTTAAGTTTCTCACATGGAAGGAAATAAAATTAAATTACTTAAATTTGTGCCCTTGCAGTCTGGTGGGACTGATAGTTTACACATGTAATGAAACTCCTATCTATATGTACTGGTAGAACTAATCTTATAGGAAATAAGAATATATCTTTTGTAACTGAAAGACAAAAGGTTGTTTCTAAAACCAGCAGCTAGGAAGTGAAGGAAGAAGAGGAAAGTAGGAACAGGAAGGCAGCTACCTT
>NW_010180107.1:2534-2876 GCF_000695765.1 Mesitornis unicolor | reverse complement strand
CCACGCACAGCCCCACGTACCCGGCTGCCCTCCTGCCGCGTCTCGCTGCGCTGCGAGGCCTTGACCTTGTCCCACGTGTCCTTCCAGCGCTCCGGGACCTGCCCCAGCTCCATCTCCAGGTTGTGCAGCTCCTGCGGACGGGTTCAAGCATCAACACAGGGGGGGGAAATAAAGACCCCTCAGAGCCCATCCCCGGGTCTCAAGTGGGTCAGAGAGGTTCTCCTGCCCCTCTGCTCTGCCCTGGTGAGACCAAATCTGCAATATTGTGTCCAGTTCTGGGCCCTCAGTTCAAGAAGGACAGGAACTGCTGGAGAGAGTCCAGCGTAGGGCTACAAAGATGAT
>NW_010180107.1:1556-2192 GCF_000695765.1 Mesitornis unicolor | reverse complement strand
CGGCAGGGGGATTGGACTGGATGAGCTTTGGAGGTCCCTTCCAACCCCTGACGTGCTGGGATTCTGTGACCCCAAACCCCGCAGGGGGGCACGTCCCGACCTCCAGGAGTTTGGAGATGGCGTCGGGCTCGGCGCGGCCGCGGTTGTCGTAGCAGGGCCAGATGATCCTGCGCTTGCTCTGCGGCGCCCCCGCCTCCTGCCGCTCGTCCTCCACGCGCTCCGGCTGCCCCTGCGCCAGCTCCCAGTCGTAGGATGGGCCCTCGGACAGCGTCTCCTCCGTGTAGTAGTCCCACACCTTCAGGTTGGAGATGTTGCTGTACGGCCTCAGCACCTGCGGGGGGGAAAGGAGCGGGTGAAGTCAAAGCCTTCCCAGTGCGAGTGATGGATTTCGGGGGGTGGACAATGGCCGAGCTGCGCCTGGCGTTGGTAAGGGTCCCAAAAATGGCCCAAAAATTCGCGTGAGGTGCCCACGGAGGGGCAAGGGCTGTGGGTGCGGGGTGGTGTGGGTGGGGAAATGTACACCCGTAGTGATCTGTCACCCATTGCCGGTGGTTGCTGAGCCGGCTGCGGTCAGGAAAGCTGTGAAAGCAGCACCCAGGACTGGGATTGGTCATTAAATGGGGCCTGCTCAGACCT
>NW_010180107.1:0-1112 GCF_000695765.1 Mesitornis unicolor | reverse complement strand
TGACTGCTCTCATTTAAACTATGCTGTTACCTCCAGAGGTTGGACCGGATGGTCCCTGGGGTCCCTTCAGCCTGGGATGCTGTGGTTCTATGACCCCATGATGATCCTGTGTCCCCCCAACCCCTCCCCAGAGACCCCAGCTCTGCCTGTGCCCCCCAGGGACCTTTCCCATGCCCCACAGCACAGCTCGGGTGGGCAAACACCGTGGTCTGGCCACTGTGGGGCTGCTCGCTTGGCTCCATCAGGGCCATGAGACCCCGGGGTGTCCCTGGAAGACCCAAGGGGGCGCCTGGAAGACCCGACCCTGGGGTGTCTCTTGAAGACCCTGGGGTGTCTCTTGAAGACCCTGGGGTGCAAGACCCCAGGGTATCCCTGGAAGACCCCAGGATGTCCCTGCAAGATCCCAGGGTGTCCCTTCAAGACCCCAAGGTGTCCCTTGAAGACCCCAGGGTGTCCCTGGAAGACCCTGGGGTGTCCCTTGAAGACCCCGGGGTGTCCCTGCAAGATCCCAGGGTGACTCTGCAAGACCCCAAGGTGTCACTGCAAGACCCTGGGGTCTCAGTGGAAGACCCCAGGGTGTCCCATCCACGCTCTCTGCACCCCATGGGGCTCATGTGCGGCCGGGCAGGGGCGCAGCGCTCACCTCGCCATCCTCGGGGGCGTACATGTAGTTGAATTTCCTGTTGAGGCGGTCGATGTAATCCCAGACAGATTTGTAGACCTGCTGGCTCTTCCTCTCGCCCTTCTCCTCGTACAGGAGCCCTGCGGGGCCGCGGGCGGGGAAGGGGGGCGTTATTTCAGGGTAAGGGAGTGGGACGGGGGTCTCGCGGCCCCCTCCGCACGCTGCCCTCACCCAGCTCGATGCGCTCGTAGTCGGAGTCCAGCAGGAAGGTGCGGAAGCGGTTGGAGACGTAGTGGTAGCTGAGGAACTTCAGGTAGTACAGGCTGAACTCGAACTCCATGGGGAACTGCAGGTGGATCTGCAAGGAGCGGCGCGGCTGAGACCCCCGGGACCCCCAGAACCGCAGCCCCGGGGGCTCTCGGGGGTGCGCTGGGAGCTGACCTGGTGCACGCAGTCCAGGAACTGCAGGAAGACGGGGGCGAAGCCGCTG
>NW_010180106.1:0-13734 GCF_000695765.1 Mesitornis unicolor | reverse complement strand
TTTAATAAATTTTTAATAATAAAATAATATTAATAACAGTTATGATGTAAAATACACGAAGTTATACTCAGCCAGTATTGTGAGGGAGTGAGCCTCAGGGTTAGGACATTAAACAAATCCCGCTCAAGATGTCAGCCATAGAAGAGGGAAGAAGGAAGAGAAGGACCATCCCCAGCAAACTCCCCAGTTTATAGTGAATGTGAGGTTTATGATATGGAATAAATCTGTTGGCCAGCTTTGGTCATCTGCCCTGGCCTTCGCTCTTCCTAACTTCTGCACGTGGTTACTCAAGACTGTCAAAGACCTTGATCACTGTGGTAACCTGCATACTAGAGTTAGCTGAAAAGTTGTAACAAAGTTTTTATCAACTTTGTTCCCATGAAATAGTGTTGTAGTCCTTACAAAATTGCAGTTTTTCTCAACAGAAAACTGACTAAAATTCTGTCCCAGTAAACCAGGACATGTAAGCACTTTCCTCCAGCTATACTCTGGCATTACCTAGGCTGTGCAGCCCCCAGGAAAGCCTCGTCTGGACTACTTTCCACCAGACTGCAGTGGGCAGGACGGCACTGTGGGCTCACCGGGGAACCTCCTGCTGCTGCTGCACTGCTCAGAGCCACGCACATCAAACCAAGTTTTCCTGCATTGCAGCGAGGCCAGGAAATCTCATCCTTTTTCCCTGCTGCCCTAGGAAAATGTGATGGAGGACATTTGGCCGAGACCCCATCACCCCAGTAATCTTCCTGGTTTTTTGTCTGCATTAACAGGCAGCTTTGCTAGATGAGTAAAAGACAATTTCACAGACCCTGGTGCATGTGGGAGCAACTCCGTGCTCTCCCCTCTTCCCCATGGGTGCGCTCTGCTGCCTCCATCGCACACTGCCCAGAGGCGATGGCTGAGGGGCAACTTCAGTCCAACTCTTGCATCCGGCATTTTGCAATAGATACTGACTCCTTTCATCTGCTGATCTTTGATCTTCTACTGTAACTAAAGATCCTGAATTAATGCTGTTGTCATCTGTGGCTCTGCCTGTCTGACAATGAGCCCAACTCTAGATATTCTTTTGTTCGGTGCACTGTCGAGATGCTCTGATAAGTGATGTTTTTGCAATTGGTTAAATAGCAACCATGTGTGGAGAGCAGGGTTGATGGGAAGGTGACAGCAGTCCCTGCTGGAAGGATTTGACTAATTATAGAGTCACAGCTCCTCTGCTGATGTGAATTGTCACAGCACTGCTGGAAAGCACAAGCTATAAAAATTCACATCAGCTGAAGACTCTTCACATCAGCCAAGAATTTGCTGCAGCTTTGTCTCTCTAATATAAATATTTATGTGGACAGATCTGGCTCCATCTTGTGATTTGATAGTCTATGAAATACCTACGACTTCAGACCTCCTCCTCACCTCTCTGCCTCATTATAGCTCTAACAGAAGGTATTATAAACAACAGAACTGATTTCCTGACATTAGGATTTTCATTTGAGTCCTGATTCCATGACAGTCAGATCACATTACCATTGGCTACAATTAAGGTGCATGTGGATTGCCTTTGTCATCCTTGTGGATAAAGTATGCTCAGATCCATTCTGAAGCACCAAGAGATCCAGAAAAGAGCTAAGGCAATTATAACTACACAGTTCATTTCAAGTTGAAAGCTTCCCTATAAGACACATATTATTGTCTTTAATAGAGGACACAGATGAATGTTTATGTTCTTAGGGCCTGAGCTGCTTAATGCCTGGAGGCCACAGTGAACATTAAATTAAAAAGAACAGAAAGAAATGGAGTACTCTTTTTCCAGACATTTTCTGAAGGAGCACTCAAGCATGGGTGATGTCCCATGACACTGAGGAGGGAGCAGAGAAGTGGCATCACAGACCAAGTCAGCTGGAGGAGCTACAAGGTGAAACTCCACTTCTGTTCACATCTGTGAGTTTTAAAACCTCCGCTCAGCACCTTGCTGAGGCACACAAGTACCATTTTTAAAATTTCTCAGAGCCTCCAGCTGCACCCCCAGGTGCTGTCAGGAGGAACTGCTTAGTGTCCATGTTCCAGCAAGGTGCCCAGCCTAAGCAACTGGAGGGCTGACTGGTACCTTCATAATTCAGCTAGCACACATCAACAGCATCAGGCATCTCATTAAATCAGCAAAGCTGAATTTTTTACCTCTTTTACCTAGGGCATCTCTTTTACCTAAGGCAAATATGGTAAATTGAATTCCCTCATGTGCCAGAAAAGGATTTGAAAGCACATCTTCCAGGAGCCAGGGCAGCCCCCGGGAGCCTGCTAACAGGTTGGGGACGTGCCTGCGTGCTGAAGCTGTCTGATGGTGTAACAATGGGTATCAGACATCCTGAGGACATCAGAGGACTGGGGACACAAGTGGACATAGCTGGTTTGGTGGTCTTTGTGCTCATGTAGGCAGAGGACCCCCAGTTCTTCCTCCTTATTGCCTGGGCTCCCCCCATGCCTGCCCAGTCTTGGGATGAAGTGCAGAAGCAAGCTTGGGGAGCAGGACTTGACTCCCCTTCTCCCTCCTGGGTAGGCACTTGGACAGGGTCTGGCTGGAACTTTCTTCACAGCCATTTGTAAGGTGCTGCATTTTAGATTTGTGACTAACCCAGTGCTGATAGCACACCAGTGTTTGAGCTGGTTTTGGACAGTGCTTGCAGAGCATCAAGGCTTTCTCTTTTCCCCACTCTACCCACACAGCAAGTAGACTGGCAGTGGGCAAGAGGCTGGGAGGGGACACAGCTGGGACAGCTGACCTGAACTGGTCAAAGTGATATTCCGTACCATAACACATCACATCAGCAATAAAAGTGGAGGAAGGAGAAGAGGGGGTTTGAAGCTCCTAAGATGGCTGTTGCTCAGAGACTGGCTGGCCAACGGTCTGCTTGGGGGAGGTGGTGAGTGATTTCCTTTCTCTCACTTGTGGGTTTTTTTTCCTCATTCCTTTACCTATTAAACTGCCTTTAACTCAGCCCACAATTTTCTCACTTCTGTTTTTCCTATTGTCATCCCCCATCTGCTCAAGGAAGGGAGAGTGAGTGAGCAGCTGTGTGAGTGCTTGGCTGCTGGTCGTGGTCAACCCAGCTCACTGCTTTAAGAACCTGACTGCTAAGTCACCTCCAGGTCATTTCATGGAGATAGGTGAAGCATCATGAGGAAGGCCAAGGTAAGAAGGATTTAGCCTCAGAAATGCCAGACAGACTGGACTGTCCAACAGATGTGGGCAAATCCTTCCTGGGCAAGTACAACATCTAGGCACTAAGATGGGGAGCTACACGTACCTGCTGCTGTGCATGTGGACAGAGCTTGCAGATCAGAGATAGAGGTATCTGTGGTACCTCCTGGAGTAGGTTTGTAGGGGGCAGTAATTTTTGCAGTTGTGGACACAAGTACCTCAACTCCCCTTTAGAAGTGCACCTTAGTAGGGATCTCTTCTAGGTACATTCTCAGAGTCAGGCTGATGGGCCTGAAATTGCTGCAGTCATCCTGTTTATGCGCTGACTTTGCAGATTTGCAACCAATAGATTGAAAAGCCTATCAGGTAACACCATTCAAACCTCATATGGCAAATCTATGAACAAACAAACAAACAGTAAGCCCAACCCAGAAGACAAATATTTACTACCAAAGTACTGGTTACTCTCTGAATCACAGCTCCTGATTCACCTTGTCTGTTAAGAAATTGGAGGGACTGTTACAGTAAGTCACAGTAAGATGCTAGTTTGCATATCTTTCTATTCTTGACTTGTTCCTTTATTAGTTTTAAAAATCATAGGTGGATAATAGATCACAATAGATCACAATATCAACAGAAGACTGAGGAATTCTGAAAAGGTGATCTAAAAGGAAAGAGAAGGAAACAGAGACAGGCTACATGCAATATCAGTTGGGTTAGGTAGGAATGTATGGAGAAAAAATGGATTGAGAATGATTAAGTTAAATACATAAAAGAAATGTTAGCATATGCCTGAGAAATATTTGCTTTCAACTGAAAATGTGGAAGTTTTTATATGTTCACAGATGGCTACTGCCATCAAATTTGTCCTGCAGTACAATTGCTAATTTGTTGTATTTAGAAAACTGAAACTATCATGCCAGGGGAAGGAGGGCACAAGGTCCATCTTCTCCCCCAGCCCAGTTTTGAAGGAGTGAGTCCCCTGCTTGGTTCTGTGAAAGAAAAGTCCTTGAGCAACTGCCCTGACACGCCCTCTTCCAGAGATGCCTGCTACAGTCCCGGCTGAGCTGCCTGAGGAGGGGTGATTTGGTCTTCCCTGCTCTCAGCACAACAGTTCTCAGCCTTGCCTGGAGCGCTCATCATTTTGGGTCCCATCCTGAGACCATGGGCTCGTGTGCACTGGAGAGGAGACCATGTGCACTCAACAGGGTGCAGGCATCTGCTTTTCAGCCCTACACATGGGGGTGAACACTTTACCTGTAGGCACCCCAATTCCTACTAAGAGTTGGCTCGAAGGAGAATATGTTTTACCTGTCTCATGTCATTCCTTGCATACAGACTCACATTTCAAAGGGAATTGAAGCAGCTGGTGCTGGGAAGGAACTTAATTTTGAGCTGGAATTCATGCAGTAATGAGAAGTATTCTCAAGTGCAGAAAAGGATGCCTCCAAAGTACAGAAGGATTAAAAGAAAGCAAAGCAAGGTCTGTAGAAGTATGATGTGTTACAGTCAAAGGACCAAGGATGTGCATCTAAATTCCCTGCAAAATGAAAGCTTTGGAAATGACAATGGCATGCATTAAATATAAGTCAACAGAAAGTACTGATAGAAAAATAGTGTACAATAGTTCAATTTACTGAAAAAAAGCATGAAAGCTCAATTTTGATTTTCTATTTCAATGTAATTCTAGAAAAAGAAAATATATTTTCCCCAAGGAAAAAAAAACATTAACAATTCCTTCTTTTCAAAAGCAAGCAGGAGAATGTGATGTGACAGGTATAAAAGTGTGTAATGTCTAAGAATTCTAACTTAAAAGATTTCAAAGCAGTGACAACTCAAAACTCACAGTAGTAGAAAAATCACATTCCTAAGATGCTGAGAAATAATTGGATACATATTTCAATTTGAATTGAACTATGAAACCAGAGAAGCTACTCAATCAAGAATATCCGTACTTGCCAAGGACAGCAACTTTTTTGTCTTATGTGAACATTATAATTCTACCTCCATGGGAGGGGGAAGGAGGGTGGTCTGCTGCACAAGGTGCTACTTAAAATACAGGTTTAATTATGTGTAACTGTCCTCTCTGCCCTTAGACAAGTAAATAAGCTGCACAACCCAAAGAGCCTTTTCTTCCCTAACTCCCATCAGACTTCAAGTGAGAGATAGGGAGGGGTTAGGCAGTCCTCAACATGGGCATTGGGCTCCTCGAGCCTCAGTGGACCCTTGTGAACAGGGATAATAAATAGCATTTCCCATGTCAAAAGTGCAATAGCAGGTGCTCAGATGCAGTGAAAATGGGAACCAAATTACACACTGTATTGGATTAGTGTGGCAAGGTTTTGGTAGCGGCGCGACTACAGGGGTGGCTTCTGTGAGAAGACGCCAGAAGCCTCCCCTATGTCCAATAGAGCCAATGCCAGCTGACTCCAAGATGGTCCCACCGCTGGCCAAGGCCAAGGCAATCAGTGATGGTGGTACCATCTCTGATAACAGATTTAAGAAGGTGGAAAAAAACTGTTGTGCAACAGCAGCTGAGAGAGGGGAGTGAGATGTGAGGAAAACAACTCTGCAGCACCAAGGTCAGTGAAGAAGGAGAGACAGGAGGTGCTCCAGGCACCAGAGCAGAGATTCCTCCGCAGTCTGTGTGAAGACCATGGTGAGGCAGGCTGTCCCCCTGCAGCCCATGGAGGTTAACAGAAGCAGATATCCCCCTGCAGCCCTTGGAGGACCCCACACCAGAGCAGGTGGATGTGCCTAAAGGAGGCTGTGACCCTGTGGAGAGCTCGTGATGAAGCAGGCTCCTGGCAGGACCCGTGACCCTGTGGAGAGAGGAACCCATGCTTAAGGATGTTTTCTGGCAGGACTCATGACTCCATGGAGGATCCATGCTGGAGCAGTCTGTTCCTGAAGACTACACTACACCTCGTGGAATGGACCCATGCTGGAGAAGTTCATGAGGGACTGTCTCCTGTGCGTGAGACCTCACGCTGGAGGAGAAGAGCATGATGAGGAAGAAGTGGCAGAGACAATGTGTGATGAACTGGCCACAATCCCCATTCCCTGTCCCCCTGAGCTGTTTGGGGGGAGGAAGTAGAGAAATTGGGAGTAAAGTTAAGCCTGGAAAGAAAGCAGGGATGTGGGGAAGGTAATTTAAGATTAGTTCTTATTTCTCATTATCCTACTCTGGTGTTAATTTACAATAAATTAAATTAATTCCCCTGAGTCTGTTTTGCCCATGATGGCAATTGGTAAGTGATGTCCCTAGCCTTATCTTGACCCACAAGCCTTTCATTGCATTTTTCTTCCCCTGTCCAGTTGAGTAGTGGGAGTGATAGTGTGGCTTGGTGGGCACCTGATGCCAGTCAAGGCCAACCCACCACACATATATACATACTTGTTGAACATACTATACACTCTATATGCACGTGTATGTATGGCTCAAGCATGAAAATGTGGGAGATCCCAAGGTGACCTAAGCAATTTTTCAGAGGTTGTGGAAGTGCTTGTAACAGGTTAGTCAAAAGGCTTTGATAAATCTAATCAAGTTATTTAAGTGCTTGCCCCATCCTGTAAGGGAATTTTGTATTTTAATAGCTGAGTGGATTTAGCATCTTCCAAGCTCACAAAAAGTGTTGTGCTGCACGCAAGGTCCTATCTTTGCTCCTTGGTGGTTTCTACCTTGGCTAAGCTGCCAGGAAAGCCAGTTGCATGAAAACAACTTGTACTCTGGACAGCTGTGATTTAGTTTGAGAGGATCCTGTTGCTGACGCATGCCTAGCATCTTTGAGATCCAAACCATCAGCCACTGATTAGAGAGCAACTCTGGTACCTGCAGCTGAATGCACTGGCACCCTCAGGCTGGCTCCAGCAGCCACGGCTCTGGAAGACAAGGACTGGAGCCACCACAACTCTCACAAGGTGACAGGTGATAAACAACTGAGGGCCCTCAGTGCAATTCCTGCCAGAAAATAGGATGCCAACATTTTTTAGTCATTCAGACAAAATCAGTTAGGACTGGAGCAGATACCAGGAGTTGAAGTAATCCAACCTCCTGCCCAGCGGCCCTTACAGCACTTCTGAACAACAGCTACTGAAGATTTTCTTAAATAAATTCCAGGAATGGAGACGCTTCTGGAGGAAGCTCAGTGTGGGTCAAAGCCTTTAAATTGCTACAGAGAGCAGGACATCAGAAGCATGGCTAATTCATGCCCAAGGCCAAGAGGAGATCAACCATTTGAGCTCCCAGGGATGTCTCAGTTGCTGCCCTGCAGCCACACATGACAGGTCAGAAGTTCAGCAGTGCAGAGCTAATCCATAATGCAAAGGCTGGGAACATGTCACACAAGGGCACTCCAGCAGGAGTGGGT
Organism: Mesitornis unicolor; assembly: GCF_000695765.1. NCBI lineage: Eukaryota > Metazoa > Chordata > Aves > Mesitornithiformes > Mesitornithidae > Mesitornis > Mesitornis unicolor. Next base: position 6,177 of record NW_010180106.1, on the reverse strand, counting down.
CCTTGTAGGCCCCCTTTAAGTAATGAAAGGCTGCAATAAGGTCTTCCTGCAGCCTTCTCTTCTCCAGGACTAGGTCCTTGTCACAGTCCTGCCAGTTAGTATCGTCACCTTGAGCAGCTTACCTCTGCACTTCAGCTTCCGCATCTGCAAACCAAGGCAAATAGCATGTGCCTACTTCATAAAGGCCATTTGCCATCATACTGCTAACTGTCATTTAGTGTCATTAGTGCTATCGAATTCTGTGTTATCTTCAATAAATATGGCTGTGGCAAGATGAGCTCACAGCCAAAAAGCTCTTTTATATGCTGAATGCCCTGTGTAATGGGACCGGGTGAAACAGCGGTCTCTGCTTAACTCACTCTAACCCTTCAAAGGGTTCAAGCAGAGCTTTCCTGTGTAGCATGAAATCATGTTGCAGCATCAACCATCAATCCCTCTGAGAACAAATATAGTCCCTGCCTTGTCTCGTTAATAAATGCCAGAACACAGAAACAGCTTCACGTGGTTTAACCTTGTCTTCTACCTCAGTCACCAATAAAACTACCTGCCCAATTTTACCAGTAAAACATTTCCTACTGCTTAGGCCACTGGCAACCACAAAATGTTTTTCTCCTTGAATTAAAGTGGCAATGTATTATGCAAGAAGTTCAGCAATGGAAGAAGAGCTAGAAAGCTGCAAAAAACAAAAATAGAGCCCCACACAGAATATACATGACTTTGCATTTTTATCTTCAGGACTGTAAAAGAACTGGCCTGGCCAGTTGCATGAGCCAAGATTTAAATCCCTTTGATATTAAATGGCACAGCCAAGACACAATTGGTTTTGCATAATGGCTTTTTACAAATTCGCAAAATGTAGATGACTTTTCCAAATGTTAGCCCTGGCTATTTTTATCTCATGGCTAAACTCTAACTCCACAGGAATGCTGTTCCACCAGAATATTGGATGGTTTATGGGCAAACGTGTCTGGGAGGCTCTGGACTGCTTTAAGTTTATGGGACTAGATATTTTCCCTCACAAATGTGGGATCCTACTGTGGCAAATTTAAGCCTTCTGACAAAAGGCTTCCCATTTTTTGGTTACTTACCTTGTACACTTGGGATTTCATGGACTTCAGGTTGAAAGCTGCCAATTTAAATATCAATCGACTTAATTCTGCAGAAGGATTTCTTGGTGTTTATCATGATGCAGGAGAAAGAGATCAGCCACTTCAGGCTGCAGGGAGCAGGAAGATTAACTTTGGTGGTTATGGAGTGGTGATGGGAGTCTCCTTTCTGGGATATCTTGTTTCAGGCATATTCTGGGACACAGGGCTGAGGGACCATAAGACCAGAGGATTCAGCAGGGCCAGCACTGGGCAGCCCCAGCTCCAGAACAACCCCTTTGCATTAACTCCTCCATCCACCTGGGATTACACCTGAGCTCTGTGGCCACAGAGACAGCTCCAGGGTTCCCTTTAGACCTGCATCATTCTGGTCACAACTGGCCACCTCTGCACCTCCCTGGTGACATTGCCTCCTCAGCTGCCCTCTTTGCTTCCCTTTTTTCCTGGGCCCTTTTCCCCCAGCTCAGCACAAGAGCACTCAGCCCCAACCTGCATCTAGTCCCAGCTTAACTCTGGCTCCACAGACAAGCCTGTGGTTAGAGCATCATCTGGGACCAAAAATGTGGTGCACAGTGCACCACCCCTCCACCCTCATGCCCCAGCTTTTGTACACTCTTGGCCTGTACCATAGCTTCGAGGCAAGTACCAGGTTGGATACTTGGCCTGGGACACACCCTTCATATGAGGATGTTTCCTAAAAAGGAGCTAAATCAAATGGAGTCTTTATCCCCAAAAGGGAGACCACTGTCCTGCTCTCCAGATGGATTTATGCTGGCGCCGCCAAGCAGGAGGTGTAACATGAACACCCACCAAGAGCTCAGGGGCTTCAGCACGAGGGTACAGCATGGGAGCAACTTCAAGAGAGACTTCCCTTGGGCCTCTACCCATATTACAGCTAAACAGCTGGAGGGGAGGCCAAAAGAGCTTTTGCTTGCTCTTCTCACTGTGTCTTATCTCACCCTGTTCCTGCAACCTTTTAGGCATGGCATATCTCATAGAGTCCTAAATTGCATGACACAAGATTTTGGGACTGCACAAAGTTATTGGTCTGCAAGTGGGAGATGTGTCCCAGAAATGTTTGCCCATGGGCCCATGTCCTACAGACCACAGGGTAGCTTAGGAAGCACCAGTCTGCAATATTTAGCTGTTGCACAAATTCCAGGAAAGTGCTCCATAAACTAGGTACCTTTGGGATTAGCCCCATGCTCCCTTTGCCTATTACAAATCCTTTCATTGAAGCATGTGATATAAAGCCTGATTTTAGGGTCAGAAGCTTTCGGTCTATGCTGTATATGCAGCTTTGCATACGAGGATGTACAAGGGAAAGAAGCAAACCACATTATTGGACACTCATGGGGTTTTTGCTGGCCCTTTAGTTTGGATAGTTTTATCTCTGGTTTTGACATTTTGTCTCACTCATGAACTTTATTGATTTTCTGTGATCTTTGGTCCTGTAAATATTAACTACTGTCAATTTGTTTGATATGCCTGTTGCTGCTCAAGGGTCTGAGTACTACAAACCTTAACCTAAATAATGCGGAGTGACTTTTGTTCGGAGGGAAGGAATGAGCATGTTTCAGCTCCTGTGTGATACGAATCACAAGTGAAACCAGAAAATGTGTGTCTGGAGTTAGTTGTATAACAGCAGGGCTGTGTTACACAAGTTCAGAATCCTCTGCTGAAGCCAGATGGGGAACATGTAAGTCAGGAGATACAACTAGCAACAACGGGACATTCTCCAGATTATTGCTGGACCTTGCTTACTCATTGACTATTTAAAAAGAACTGCCAAACGGGCACTTTACCCTTACCCTCCACATGTTTCAATCATGTTAGAAAACAAGGAGAGGTTTTCAGGGTTTCTCTTTGCTGGGCCATTGTTTTGATCTGCTGTTTGCCAAGGGCAGGGGTTGGCCACGGGAAGGAGCAGCAGTTGGCCACAGCTCCTTGGGGAGCACCACTCTATGCCATTGAATCACATCCAAGGTGATCCTTCCCCCTGCCGCAAACTCTCCCTAGAGGCACTGTCAGGACAGGTTTGTCTAACCCCAATGAGAGGCTGCTCCTCATGGTGCACCTCAAGTCAGCACTCTGTGCTATCAGTCGTGCCAGGTTTGGGACCCCATCTGGGGGACAGCCTGGGCCCTGATGCAGCCCTCACCACCCCATTGCACACTGGGGCCAGGGCCATGGTGCTGAGCCCTGCTGCAGGGCACGGGGACAGGATGGGCTGTGCCAGCGACACACTGGGCACTTGCAGGGCTGCAGGCAGATGTGGGAGAAGCCCCCTGCTCCCAAACCACCATCCCACTTGGGCTGCAAGCACCACATCTCACAGCTGCGAGGAAAAGCTGTTTTTGTGAGGAGTTTCAAAATGGTATTTGCTCTCTTGTCATGTCAGCTTCTGTGATGTTGGAGCCCTTCCTCCTCCATTGCACCACAGGCCATGGGGCAAGAGCTCATCTGGCTGCCATGGTGATCCCACCCACTTGCACTTGCATCCCACAGGCATGAGGTTGCAGCCCCACACTGCTGGGGCCAGGCATGCTCTCTGCTGGGTTTCCCTTGGGACAAAGTGCCTGGAGGCTTTCATCCATCCCTTGCCACCCCATGCTGCTGTTTGAAGCTCAGGGCTTCTTTTTTAAGCAGCAACACCCCAAATGGGTACATCACCATTAAGGTGACTCAGGGCTCAAGAACACATTCCTCTAGATTTTAAAAGGAAACTCTAATCTGACTTTTGAAGCCTGAACAGCCACACCATATTCCACAGACGTGCCTGAGTAACTTCTAATCACTTCTGTGGAGGTTAAGGCAACTCTGTTTCACAATAGTTCTTTCAGGATGAGAAAAATAAATTCATCCTGGCCAAACAGATGTGAAAGCACTGAGCGAGGAGGGTCAAAGCGATTTTCCCTGCAGTAGAGCCATTGCGCAGTGCTGTGAGCTGAGAGCCCAGTGCTTTGCAAGTACCAGCCCGTCAAACACAGTGAATCAGGGGTGGTCCTGGCAGCCCTCACCGCCTGCCAGCCACCACACACCCCACAGCACCATGGGTCAGGGTCCTCACTCTTTCCTTCCTGGGGTCCCCATGCACTTCCATACATCTCCTTACATATTCCCACTCACTCCCTGACTTGTGCTGAAGAGAGAAATAAATACCCAAGGGCATCTGTCAGGTGCTCGGGGAGGTCACTGCCAAAGCCCTACTGTGTCTCCACCACGGGCCCATTGTCATTGCTTAAATATTTGTGGGTGGCAGGAGGGCTTGGTCATGTACACACTGTGCCACTGGTACATCCCCAGTGCCAAGGAGGAGCAGGAGGGCTGCTTTTCTCGTTTGGTAGCATTTTCTACTCCCTTGGCAGAGGCCTGAGCAATGACAGTGGTGGGGTGGGGTGATGTGGCAGGTGATCAGGGCCTTATTTTTCTACAGGAGTTGCAGAACCAAAAACTTGCGTGGTGTGAATCAGTTGGTGCACAAAGACAAACACACTCACTCGTGTCAACTAAGTTTAAATCTACATTGTTTCAAGAAAATTTGTTAAGTGATGTGCAGGAGTTTGACAACCCTGAATTGAGATTCAGTTTTTGCTTGCTAAGGGGCTTTTAGAGGTTTCTTAAGCCTCCCTGGAAAGGTTTGTTGAACGATGTGCTGTGAGGACAGTGATCTCACAGCAAGAGGACATGGATTAGCCCATATTCCTGAGCTGTAATTACCTCTGCTGGCAGTCTGCGTGTGAATGCAGGATAATCGGCACACATCATCATGGCATGGAGCCAGCCTGCAGTGTCACTGCGCTGCCATCGGTCCCCTTGGGAGCCTGTCCCATGTGCAGCGCTGCTGGCCAAAACAGTTTCTGTAAGAGCCCAGGGTGTGGAGAAGCCTTGTCGCAGTGATCCTGACTGGAGGACTGCCATGCATAGAGGAGCTGGTGACCCATGGCCTGTGTATGCAGTGTCCCCCCATGCTGGGGTACCCTGCGGCCACAGGACAAACTTCTCCATCTGAGTGTAACACAGAAGCCTGTGGGCAGCCCCCACTTGGTACCAGCAATTATGGCCTTGCCTTTGTCCAAAAGTGCAGCAAGAAATTGTGATGCCAACATCCTTTCTGTTTGACAGTAGAAACAATGAGCAGAGTTGTTATCTTCTAAGAAAATCCTGTAATAGCTCGAACGACCAAACTGGGGTAACCCTTTCTGTGGAGGGTATTGCACAACATGCTGCTTGTGGGTGCACAGCTCAGGGATCCTGACATCTAAAGGGATGTAAGATTATATAAGCTGTTTTATCTTTATAGCATTATCTCTAATAAATAGCATTTAAACGATACTTTGCAGAGCCTGAGTGCTTTTCTTATGGGGACCACCACTAACCAGCACCTCCCGGTGCAGCACATCAGGCACTGGGTGCCAGGTTGTAAGCAGACAGGCTTTTCCGAGGAAATTTAACCCAGGATCAGTCCTAGAAAGGTCATTTCTCCAAGCTGGCATAGCACTTCTGGTAGTACCAGTAGTGACTGGCACGTGCTTGCCCACCATCCTCCACAGAAATGGGGAATGGAAATACCTTTCCCGATTTTCAGCATGGATGAATGTTCCAGTTTTTAAAAGATGCAAAATATCATGAGGAGCGATCAATAAAGAAACCCCAGCATTTGGCAGTCCACCTCTTCCATAAAGCTTCTAGCATCCTTGTTCCCTGTACCTGGATGCTGATCAGGTTTAGTTTTTGATCAATCCATGCAATGTTAAATCATTTCCCATGCAGAAGTGTTTTACTAGTCCACTCCTCTGCCTGCATGACAAAAAGGGCCAAACTCAAAAGTATGATAAAGCTGACAGATAATAGATGGGATCTTTAGCTGTCACTGCTGATCACTCTCTGGAAGCCAGGAAAGCACTCACCAGAGTGCTCTTGATTTGCAGCTCATAAAAGCCTTGCCTTCAAGGAACTTAAACCCAAATCAGAAGTGCAACTGTAATCATTACACTCTAAGGCTGCTACTGCTACTATCAACCTCAACTGCTAGAATGCAAGAAATAAAATAAAATAAAATAAAATAAAA
>NW_010180105.1:0-2377 GCF_000695765.1 Mesitornis unicolor | reverse complement strand
CGAGAGGGGGAGGGGGTGGTGTGATGGGGTGTGGCCTCCTCCCATTGGCCGAGCCCCCCCCACCCCCAAATGGTCCCGAGTTCCCCAAATTTCCCCAATTTCCACCCAAATTTGCCCCCAAATTTCCCAAATTTCCCTCAAATTTTTCCCAGTTCTCCGAATTTTCAAAATTTCCCCCAAATTTCTCCAAATTTCCTCCCAAATTTCCAAGTTCTCCCCAAAATTTCCACAAATTTCCCCCAAATTTCCCAATTTCCCCAAATTTTCCCGCCAAATTTCCCATTTTCCAGGCAAATTTGCCGCAAATTCACAAAATTCCCCCCAAATTTCCCAATTTCCTCCCAAATTTCCCGATTTCCCCAAATTTTCCCGCCAAATTTCCCATTTTCCAGGCAAATTTGCCGCAAATTCACAAAATTCCCCCCAAATTTCCCAATTTCCTCCCAAATTTCCCGATTTCCCCAAATTTTCCCGCCAAATTTCCCATTTTCCAGGCAAATTTGCCGCAAATTCACAAAATTCCCCCCAAATTTCCCCACATTTCCCAATTTCCTCCCAAATTTTCCCGATTTCCCACCAATTTTCCCAATTTCCACCCACATTTCCCCACATTTCCCCCATTTTCCCAATCTTTCCACTCTTCTGCCCCAAATGTTTCCAAATTCCACCCAAATTTTACCCAATTCCCCCAAATTCCCAAATTTCCACTCAGATTTGTTGCAAATTTCCCCAACTTTCCTCCTCTCCCACCCAAATTTTCCCAATTTCCTCCAATTTTCCCCAAGTCCCCACAAATTTCCACCCAAATTGCCCCAATTTCCTCCAGGTTCCCCAAATTCCCCCCAAATTTCCCCAATTTCCACCCAAATGTCCCCAAATTTTCCTGATTTTTCCCAAACTTCAAACCAAATTTCCCCAATTTCCTCCAAATTTCTCAAATTTCCCCAAATTTCCCCTGAATTTCCCAAATTTCCCCCAAATTTCCTACAATTTCTCCAAATTTCCCCAAATTTTCCCCAATTTCCCCCCAAATTTCCTAAATTTCCACCCCAATTTCCCAGATTTCCAACCAAATCTCCCCAAATTTCCCCAATTTCCCCAATTTTCCCCAAAATTTCCCCAGATTTTCCCCAAATTTCCCAAATTTTCTACAATTTTTCCTGAATTGCCCTTATTTCCAACCAAATTTCCCCCAAATTCCCCCAATTTCCCAAATTTCCAACCAAATTTCCCCCAATTTCTCCCAAATGTCCCCAATTTCCCCCAAATTTCCCAAATTTTGACTCCAATTTCCCCAATTCCCTTAAAATTCTCAGATTCCCCCCAAATTTTCACCAAATTTCCTGAATTACCCCCAAGATTCCCCCAAAATTACTGAATTTCCCCTAAATTTCCCAAATTTCTACCCAAATTTCCTCCAATTTCCCCCAAATTTCTCCAATTTCCCCCAATTTTCTCAAATTTCCTTCAAATTTCAACCAAATTTTCTCAATTTCCCCCAAATTTCCCATTTTTCCCCAGATTTCCCCAATTTTTCACCCAAATTTCCCCCAATTCCCCCAAAAGTCTCTGATCTCCCCTAAATTTTCCCCAATTTTCCCAAATTTCCAACCAAATTTCCCCAAAATTTCTTCCAATTTCCTCAAATTTCCCCAATTTTCCCCCAATTTCCCCTGAATTTCTCAATTTTTTTCAAATGTCTCCAAATTTCCCCTGAATTTCCCAAATTCCCAACCAAATTTCCTTTAATTCCCCAAAATTTCTCAAATTTCCCCAAACTTTCCCCAAATTTCCCCAAATTTTCACAAATTTCCTTCAAATTTCAACCAAGATTTCCCCAATTTCCCCAATTTCCCCCAAATTTCCCAGATTTCTCCAATTTTTTCACCCAAATTTCCCCCAATTTCTCCCAATTCCCCCAAAAGTCTCCGATCTCCCCGAAATTTTCACCAAATTTCCCCAATTTTCCCAAATTTCCCAACCAAATTTCCCCAAAATTTCCCCCTATTTCCCAAATATGCCCCAAATTTCCAACCAAATTTCCTCCAATTCCCCCTAATTTCCCAAATTTCCCCAAATTTCTCCTGAATTTCCCCCAATTTTCCCCAAATTTCCCAAATTTCCTTCACATTTCCCCTCAAATTTCCAAATTTCCCCCCAATTCCCCCAAATTTCAACCCCAATTTCCCCCAATTCCCCCAATTCCCCCAAATTTCCCCCAATTTTCCCCAAATTTCCCAAATTTCCACCCAAATTTTCACCAATTTCCCCAATTTCCCCCAAAAGTTCCCCAAATTTTCCCAAATTTCCCCCAAATTTCCCCTGATTTCCCCCAATTTCCCAAAATTTCCCAAAATTTCCACCCAAATTTCCCCCA
>NW_010180104.1:13506-19932 GCF_000695765.1 Mesitornis unicolor | reverse complement strand
GATGTAGTGGCCAGCCCAGCCTTAAACCATGACAAAATATATCTGGAAATAGATGCAAAACCTGCACGTCCCTAGGATGTCCAGTAACTTTCATAGTGCTGTTCTCAGAGCTGTCACTATTGTACTTTTCAGTTTCTTCAAATGAGATGTAACGAGATGACAGACTAAGAGGGGGCAGGCAGGCATCCTGACATACAACAACTTGTTATCTAGGGCATAGCTTTTCTGTGTTCAAGTCCAGCTTCGTACCTTTGCCATATGAGCTACCCTGACCAGGCAGCAGGGGCACCAGTGGCTGCCAAGCCCTGTGCAACACATCCCGACTTTTGGCTCCCTAGGCCTGCTTGCTTTTGCTAATCTCTTGAGACTGGATGCTTAAGGCCAGAACGTGGGGAATTAACTTCTTGCAGGCACCCCTTTTGGGAATTATTGTGCTAATGTATACACCTTCCTGTTTTGAAGCACCATGTCTTTGTTTTCTGGACTCATCCTTTTCCCAGTAAACTACTGCAAATACTTATGCCTTAATATTAAGGTACCATGATTATCTTGCCAAATATGGTGATGCTTAAATTTAGGAAAATGTTTTTCTCCATCTTCCAAAGCTATTGACTCCCACTAGAATGTAATGTTAAAAGCTGCTCTAGTCTAGTTCATTCTGTGCAAAGGAAAACAGATTTTTTCACTTGTAGATAATGTTTTACAGGCCAAATTTGACCACAGAAGGTGTGAAATGTACTACAGTCAATACAGCTAATAATGACAGTATTAGCTAACATAACTGATTTGCATAACAGTGGACTAAATTAATTGATTCATTCCAGTAAGTGCTGCTTTCTAACAAGACTTGTATTACCTTATCTCCTGTTTCTCACCTGTACGAGACCTGTGAGTTTTTGAGAATAGCACCTCATGGATGGCACTACAATTTCTGTTGCCTCTGTACCTGCTCTGTCTGTAAGCATGATGTGGAAGTCCTACAGCTAATTCTTGCTTTAGAGCACTGTAGGAAGTTTCAATGTAGGTAATGTGGAAACAAAGAAAGTTTCTGTATACGGCATAGTTCATTTCAGTATTATAAATACTGATGGCTCATTCTTCCCCCCTTAAAAAAAAGTCATTCACTAGATTCCATAGGAATACTTTTATAAAAATAAAATTTACATTGATTATCTCCATTCCACAAGACCATATAATTGTTTATAAAACTCAATTAACTTCAATATTAAAAAATACTTTAGGAAGATCTGATACGTTAACTCAAACATTTTAGTCATTGAAACCCAGGCTCATCCTTAAAACATTTATTTTTACAAGTGTAAGCTGAAAGAAGGAAATTAGTGTTCATGTGGCTTCCATCCTTCAGAGAAAAAAGTCATTATTACAGCATAAAGAAAATATCCAACCAGGATAATGAATGTGCAGCCCACTGGCCCAATGTAAAACCAGGATGCAATGAAGTATATAATCAGCAAAAACATGAGAGTCCTGTAGCTAGCCAGAAACCTCAGACTGATTCTTGGTCCCCAGTTCTGGCTTGTTCTGTCCTTCACCACGGGACTGTACCTGATCTTCTGTATAACATGGGGGTTGATCAGATGATAGCGACAAAGTCTGCCAATAAAATCTTCCCTGGAGCAAAGCACATCCATCTGATCAGCAAACTGAGGTAAGAAAAGATAAGGCATTAATGTTCTACTGCAACTACTGTCAAAGTAAGTGTAACTTATGTTACAATTTTCTTCATTTATAGGACAAGGAATATAAGAAATAGAGGAAAAAATAGCAAAACGCATTTTAACATAGAACTGCTTTGGTGCAGACTTGCCTTTTATCTATCAATACCTATAGGAAGAAAAGGATTTGCTTTTTCTGGTTTAGAAACATTCATTCTGAATGATATTCCTTTTGTTCATCAAGCATAAAGAATACACTTAAAATGTTATTTGTTACTGTTTTGTTTAGGAAAAGCAGAACTACAGGTAGAGAAGCAGGCCTGACACTATTACGAATAATCCATCTAGACTACAATAAAGGAGACAGAGAAAGAGCAAACCAAACATCATATATGTGCAGGTGCAGTGAAGAACAGGAATTTGCAGTGGAAAATACAAAAGGAGGCAGTCCTGTACTTACTCTTTCGTTAAGTGCTGAGGATAAACGGAATAGGAGGCGGACAAGAGTAGCATTTTCGTAGCTTCGGATGGGCTGAAGCTCAGTATCTCCTTGATATTTCACCTCAAATCTACGTAAGCCATTTATGATCTAGAAACAGGAAAATAAACCCCTTATCTTGTAGCTCTCGTCCAAAATGCATTTATATGTGTACCTTTCAGCCCCAGATAACCTGCATTTCTTTTGATGTAGACGGTCAACTTGTTTTCTCAAGAATAATCTAGGGTAGCTATACGAAATCTTTTTTTCTCTCACCTGGTACCTGCCCAGAGGTGTAAGAATGAGGCCATCCTCGCTTTCAATGCAGTCTGGAAGCTGTTTTTTTCCGTTCTCATCTTGAGCTGTCCCACACTTCATCATCATCTGGGTCACCTGGGCTTCATTCAGCTACTCAAGAATAAAACAGTTCTAAAGCATGTGTTTGATCTACTCCCTTCCATTTCATTTCTTTCTCCCTTCACAAGCTCCTTAGCAGTGGAAGCCTTTGAAATAGCACAGATACCAAGCACTGCTTAATAGTACCTCGGTTACACATTAAAAGAAGATAAGTGTCTCTGGATTTCTTGTCTGTGCTCATCAAATCCAAGAGAGGTGTTCTGTTTTATATGTCCCTTACTCCTTGAGACCTGTCAAATAGCTGTCTTCTCTGAGGTCAATTCTGTATATGGAAATGTGGCTGACAAACTAATCTGTTAAGTTTAACCAAAGAAAGAGCCTACTTCTAGTTCATGAATTCATCTATAGCTGAAGTTTTATGTTGTATACTTATAGCTGTTTACATTTAGAAGATACTAAACTGGTTTTAAAATTTAAGCCATATCTTGTCTGTTTGTAAACATGAGAACAGACAGAAGTAGAGAGACGGGTTTAGTAGTGGTCAGGTAGAATCAAGCCTAAAAGACGTTTACAACAAAATTTGCTAGCAGGGTCTATGGATGGCTCTGTGACCACACAAAGTACAAGAGTGATTCAGTATGTTTGAGGAATCCTCACTCTTGGTCACACTGCCACGCAGAAAAGTTCTTAGAAAGATGGTACGTACCTTAAAGATTTGGCACAAGTATTCCAGTGCCTTCTCTAAATATTCATCTGTTTTTTTGATGCTGTCTTGTCCAATTTCATCAAGGTCATTGCCTGTGTAGGAACCATTCATCTCAGATGGTGTAAATCTAAACCACGAAAAGAAGGACTGGCTAGCCATTGCCTCTGCAGAATGGTCTGATATGGATTTTGCCGTCTGCTGTGCCTGACAAATTAACTGAGCCAGTTTTAACACCTGAAACAACAAAAGATAAAGGACCACTAAACATCAGTGTATGGATAAAACTGTGCCTTGATACCTGGCAGTAAGAGCAAACCCAGGGAACTCACTAAGACTGTTAGTTGCATTTCCAATAGGGCAAAGGTAGTTCTTTGCTGTTGAAACATTTAAGAAACTTAAAAAATGGCTTTTCAGCTGCTTTTTTTTCCTCTGCTGCTATTTTAATTGACTTGCTGATGGGTACTAATCCATACAATGAAACAGAAGTTCAGAGTAAGCATGTTTGAGAGGAAATACTTGCAATGTACTGCTCCAAGGCAGAAGGCTGTTACATTAACTTCTGTGCTGGACAGAGACCCCTCATGTTCCAGAAGTCACCATCAGTAAACTTAACTATGCAATAGTGCAGGGTATGAAGTTTTCCACTCTTAACTTCTTATAATGCTCAGCATTGAAAAAACACCTGTCAAAGTAGAAGACTGATGACAAGAAACTTGTTGCTTACCAAATTTCTGACTTCTGTGCCAAACATCTGTTTGTACTGGAAGTCTTGTCCTTCCAGGCTGTAAACGTGGCTTTTCACCTTAAATGAGGCATCTGTAATGGTTGGAGGCCACGATGAGAGGAAGCTCCCACCAAGTGTGGGGGTCATAAAAAGTCGGTGTTGGCGATGGGGAATAACAAGTTCTGGCTCCAGGAATAACTGTTCTCCTAGAGTTTGAGAAAAGTCGTGAAGATGGTTACACAATACTCCTGTTTTTGCCTGGGGAGAGTCTAGCTACAAAACACCTTATGTCTGCTGGGCAAATTGTTTTTAGATAGGCAGGTAGTTCTAGGGGGAAAGAGGCCTTAATTACATTTTTTAAATTTAATCCTCTCCCCCCACAGCAGCAAGTGTCAGAGTGCATTGAAATGCAGACAATACAGACAGCTTTCTAAGCCTGTAACTTTTTCAACAAAGGCAGTGGAGAATCATGACACTTAAGACATTAATACCTGTCACATATTGCCTCTCCCAGATTTACTGTATCCTAATAATCCTGAAGTGTATACATGGCTAGCTGACTAGCTGTTTTGCTAAGTAAGGAACCTTTAGAGATACAAGAAGTTTCAATCCTGAGGTAAATAACCAAGAAAGACAAGTGTAAGAAAAACTGGCTTTATTGTAAACACTCAATATTGTGTTATTTAAATTGTGGAATGAAATCTAAATGATGGTGGTTAGAAAAGAACTACAGGCATTAAACCAGTATGATAAACGTTAGTGAAGACACACAGACTTCTGAATGGCAAAACAGCATGCAGCATGGGAGAGTAAGTCTATTCACCACAGTGCTTCTGAGGTAAGGTGCAGCCATTGTGAAAAAGATTGAGACAGGACAGCATAAGACATCAAAATATCCATTTACCTTTCAGGATCATTTCAGCTAGATTGGGCTGAGCAAAGACCTTGGCTACTCGGAATACCATGAGAGCATTTTTTGGACTGACCAAGTCTGTTCGAAGAGCTCTGTTCAGAAATCCTATAAACAGCTTAGTATACATGAGTAGGTTTTCTTGAATGAAGGAAGCCCTGTCAAAGTGAGTACAGGATTTGTAAGTACAGCTATCTCAAAAACTGTTGTCTTATGCAAAACAAGTCATTCATACAATCTCTAGAAAGACTGTTTGCACCAGGACAAAAGGATACTCCTCTCAAAACAAAAGCTTGTGTTGTAAGAAGTCATCTCTGATCCTGTACAGGAAGCTAATTTAGTTGGTGGATGGTTCCTGAAATTCTGCTGTTTTACTCAAGATCCCTTGGCTACTCGGAATACCATGAGAGCATTTTTTGGACTGACCAAGTCTGTTCGAAGAGCTCTGTTCAGAAATCCTATAAACAGCTTAGTATACATGAGTAGGTTTTCTTGAATGAAGGAAGCCCTGTCAAAGTGAGTACAGGATTTGTAAGTACAGCTACCTCAAAAACTGTTGTCTTATGCAAAACAAGTCATTCATACAATCTCTAGAAAGACAGTCTGTTTGCACCAGGACAAAAGGATACTCCTCTCAAAACAAAAGCTTGTGTTGTAAGAAGTCATCTCTGATCCTGTAAAGGAAGCTAATTTAGTTGGTGGATGGTTCCTGAAATTCTGCCGTTTTACTCAAGATCTGCATAACGTTGAGGTTTGGTTCAGATTACTCATAGCTACTTTCCTCCTTACCATTTTTCTGACACGCTGCGCAGCAAGGGCTCTGCACTTTGTGGTGGCTTTTCTGGAGCATACCTCCAAGGCTGCAAGTAACTTAACCACATCTCAAGAACCTAAGCAAAATCACACATAAAAACAAGTGACTATCAATACTTTTGGAAATGAAGACAGAAAGGAGTTTTTGTTTGTGTCTTTTAAACCTGGTGAATATTATTTTAATGACACCTAGGAGTTTTTAGGAATAAAGTTCTCTCCGGTAATCTGAGTATCTTTGAAAACACAACTGAAGAAACTAAGTGCATGTTCATTAGGACAAATCTGTATTTTCTGTACTACCCAAATGAGATGATACTCAAACAGCTACTTTGAAAATAAAAAACTTACTTTGTGGCTACATTTAAAAACAGGTAACAGCTCTGATAGTGTTCACTGAATCTCTATTGAAGTAAGTAAACAAGATGCTGCATTAGTATCACTTCAGCTCTCATCTTGTGCATAGATGTACCCACCACCCTGAGGAAACAGTGTAGTCCTGACTGACCTGAAGCCAAGAATAGATTTGCCATGAGCCCTGTAAACATTTCTTCTGACATTTTGCCTTACCTGTGTACCTCAGACACTGCGATATAGCTAAATATAGGTCTGTATTAAGAAATTAGGACCTATAATAAAGTATCTGTTTTAGGAGTAACATCCAATTCTTCTCAGTCAACAGCCATTTTCAGTGCCAGGAAAATCAGCCAACAACGTGTAGTAATTCTCACCAAGATCTATTCAACTTCCTCCTTATATCTAATT
>NW_010180104.1:10662-13475 GCF_000695765.1 Mesitornis unicolor | reverse complement strand
CACTCTTTCTCTAACATTAAATGTAGATGTTATATAAAGAATTTCACTGCTGTAGGAGAAAAGCAATATCTAAAGACCAAGAAATAGCTGCTAAACAGGAATAACTAATTACTAGTTTTGATGAGTACAGAATTAGGAAGAGAAGCAGGTACGTACTGCTCTGAAAGAGGCATCCAGAGGCCAGTGGCCAAAACAGTGTTGCAGAAAGATATAAAGTTTCTCCTGGACAAACCGAGGAATCACAACCCTGCAAACAGATTCAAAGACAGTATATGTATAAACCAGCAGCAAATTTTACAAACAAAAAACCCCAACCCAACCAATCAACAACCCAACACACTTCCACAAATGCAAATACAAAAGTGACTAACCCAAACTTGTTCTTTCTTAACTGAAGCTACTTCTGGCCGTTGAATTTCAACCCAAATACATAAATATCAAATTCTCCAGTAGCCTTGGCCAGAATCCTCTGGTAGCATTTTCTTTTCTCTGACTTGTGCCAAGACATAGACTAGTGTAAAAGCAAGACATTCCCCCTACTCCTGAAGCTGCCCCTCATGTAGTGTGTGAAAAACATAACCTGTTAGATTTCATGTGCTTTTAAGAATGTACTTCTGCATTTATCCATCAACACAACCTAATTCAATCTCTCAGTGAAAGCAGAGCTTTTCAGGGAGAAGCTCTATGCGTTTCAGAGGCAGACTGCTCATGTACATACCTTTTAAACTCCTCTAGTGGGCTGGCTGTGTGGGAGTGGGCTGAAGGGGAGAGAGGCTCTGGTTTCAGGCTGTTGCTGAAAGCATGCAGATGTTTCACAAGCAGTCTTACCACCAGAACATGTTCTTCAGTTGGCTTAAATGACTCCTAGATTCGAAGCAAAAGACAGGAAGATAATGTGTATAATATGCTAAATGTCCAGGAGATAATTCAGGGAAATTATATTCTCAAATCAGAAACTGAAATACAATAAATGCTCTCTTCCTTCTAGGTTCTTCATCACAGTTTGGTGCCACCTGATTTTAGACAGACTTGCTCCCCAGGACAAGTTGTACCAATCTTCTGCCATCAGTTCACCAAGAAACAGTAGTGTATTTTTGATAATGTGATTGTAAGAAAAAGTATCTACAGGACTCTAATGCACTGAATTTCAGACTAGCATTAAAGAGCAGAACAAGCTGTTGATTTTGACCTACTCCTTTCTGAAAAAAGAATATTCAGCCTTTCATTATGGTTATAAGTTCATTGTAATGGACAGCACAACAGGTCCCTTTTTTATGCTCTTGGCTGGCTTTACTGAGTTCCCCTTCCTGTGCTGGTATCATCTGACTTACAAGAAAGAATAATTCTAAAAAGTGATGGTAAGAATAAGAACTGCTTCAAGTCCTGCATGATACTGTTGCTTTTAGCATCATGGGTAGAAGTAGCCTGAGTGGGAGTAACACAAGGAGCCATGGTGAGCCAGTGATGGTAACAGTGATGTTACTAATCAACAAGTAAGTGTATGATAGAGCAGGGAGGTGAATGAGGTAAAGAAGAGCTAGTCCTTCTGGGTGCCCAGCACCAGAGCTGATCTGCTGCAGAATCTGGGGACAAAGCACTAACTCCTTTGCTACTGTAATCTGCTTTAAGAGCAGTGAACTAATCTCAATCCACTACTGAAGGCAGATTTTAAGACATCACTTGTATTCTAAGTTTCACAGCTCTCATTCTTCTCAAAAGTTGGGAAGAATGTACATGAAACAAACGTTACAGCTGCAAGTATAATGGAAGATGCTGGAAGCGTGTATGAGACAAGAGCTGCAAGATGTTTCCAGGATGCCAAATGCAGCCATGCTGAGGTAAGATGGTGAATACGACTCTAAGGGACTAGCAGGCATTTTTATACAAAAAGTTTCCCCTTCTTAAATCCATTCAAGGGTATTTCCCGTGCTGGACCTAGGGAAGGGGCTGTCTGCATGTGTCCTTTTTCTGCAATGCCTGAGGCAAAGCAGGCATGTTTTTACAGTCTCTTAAGATACATATTTTTTTTAATACACTGTAAAGTTTGCTCTAGAAAAAGTGTCAAGACTTGATGATACCTATAGTGATGTAGCACAGCCAGACCTGAAACTCTTCTAAGTTGTTAGAAAGGATAACCTGCTACCAGTTCTAATGAAGGCTGGTCTTGTGCTCTTGAGAGCTCCTGGTAAGTCAGCATGTTTTCTATGGTCCTGAAGAGAGTTTATATCTGAGAAGTTCTGTGGTCCTAGGAGTTTACATCATGACCTCCAAAAGCAATTAGAGAGGTTAAGTACTCTGCTAGAGGCCTCAAAAGGGCGTAATTTTTAAAAAATTCTAGGCTCCCCTTGAAGGTACATTTTGAACTTAAAAAACCCACCAGTACCACTATTTCAATACATCATTTCAGGTGATGCTAGTAGTTCTTCCACATAGCAATTCTCATAATTTCCTCTTAGCCTGGGTCAGCACCGTTACAAACACTACTGGTTTAAAAAGTATTTTTCCTCACAAGTGTTTTTGTTGTAAAACCTTAGCTTACAGGGTGAATGTAAGCCATTCTTTTCTTAACACAGTAATTAGATAAACAAGTAAAAAAAGATTTGCAGACAAGTAGTAGTTCCTCTCTTCCTTACTAAGCAATACTTGAGGTATCATAGCACTTTTAAAAAAAGGATTAAACAGCAGGAAAATTCCATGTAGTGCTTAAGAGCTTTATAGTATCCTAAGAGCTTTAGAGTGCATATGCTCAGCCCTCCCCTTTCCCAAAATGAAGACCCAATGAATAAAGGGCTGAAGCAGGAAAAGAGGAATCA
>NW_010180104.1:0-10631 GCF_000695765.1 Mesitornis unicolor | reverse complement strand
CAGGAATGTTTCTGCATGCACATTTCCTGAACAATCTGCAAATGTACTACTCGTGTGCTTTTGCAAAACTCGATTGTCAAGTTCACGTTGCCACTACAAATTTAGTGCTATACAATGACATTTCACTGGCTTAAAAAAACCTAGATGTTACCTACCTTAATTTTAGGGGACAGCCATGCATATTTCTGACCTTCTTTTCCACGCAAGGTTTGTCTCAATGACTAGTGTGTGAGAGGCAGAAATCTGCCATCAGTGAAGCCAGTTTAGGTGACAAAAAAATGTCAGCACAGCTGATAAGCCACTTTCTGCAATGCATTGCAAGAATGCATCTCTAAAAAATTGAGTTCCCAATCAGTCCTCTTAATATGGCAGATTTTAACTGTTTTCTCCATGATCTTTGCTAATACCTCTGTCTCTGTCTTCATTGAAAACTTAGTAAATCTCAATGCAGTGTTCTCAATCAAGTTGTAAAACCACACCTTAGCAGAAAAAGCTGCTGTACTTACGGCTAGCACAAATACACTTTGCAGATTATATGATGGAACAAGATTTTTAAAAAGGAAACAAAATGAAAAGATGGTAATACTTGGTATGCGTGGAGGGCCTGGTAGCTGGATTGGGCAGGACTACCGTGGTGTTTACTGGAGATACTGAGTCGGTAGTGGAGAACCTCCAGCTGAGATAACAGCAACAAAAAGGAAGGGGGGGAGGGAAAAAGGGAGAGAAGAGAGCAAGAGAAAAAAAAAGTGAGAATGAGCCCAAGGAAGAAGGGTGGGGAAAAAATGAACATCACAAATACAGTCAGGGACAACATATCACAATAACAACTGCAGCCACAGTATCCTCTTCTTTCTGGTGTCCAGCAGACTGATTCCACAGTATTTTATGCCCTTTATCAACCTGGAAACAACTGGAAGCAGTTGTGAATGTAGAGTGGTAAGTGGCTGTGGCTGTTGTCTTTACTACTCTCAGAGCAAGTACTGAAGGATATGGAGATACAGAGCTCTTACCAAATAAACTCCCCATTTCAGAAGTTAACTGCAGCAACAAGATGTACACACTGTTACACTGTTTTATTGAAGAATTGAGTAAAGTTTTTAATACTCAAACTGTTTTTTTAATACTATTTTAAAACCTTTGCCATTTCTTCCTGTGCAGCTGGAGAAGCAGGGTTTGTATACTAGGAAGAACTGATACTTTCTTCCTAAGGAACA
The DNA here is from genome assembly GCF_000695765.1 of Mesitornis unicolor. Taxonomy (NCBI): domain Eukaryota; kingdom Metazoa; phylum Chordata; class Aves; order Mesitornithiformes; family Mesitornithidae; genus Mesitornis; species Mesitornis unicolor. The sequence goes on along the minus strand of NW_010180104.1, from coordinate 9,417 downwards.
GGAAGAAAAAAGAAATATGGCTTTTTATAATTGCTGTGAGCCTGTCCAGCAAGCTTCCTATTCAGAGAAATCCTTTGTCTTCTCTTTCTTCTTGAAGGTCATTTGGAAAGACTGCAGGTCTTCTAAGGTCCCCATCTGAAGACATTAACTTTTACTACATCACATGTATGAAGAGGCAAAAGACCCAACATCAGTGCTACATGCTGATGCAAAAGGCATCTTGCCTTAATACGGAAATCTCTGCAAGCCTTAGCCAGATTCCTTCTTGGATGAATAAGGTAAAGAGTATTTTTTGGCAATTTGATGGTGAAGAGGATACTGTAGCGACAGTGACACACATGTATGAAATTAATGAAAAAACATAAAAAATGTACACTACACAAATCCCAATGACTATTGTCAAGCATCTAAACTAACTCTCCAGATCACACCTCTGCTGTCTTTGAACAGTCCCTACCCAATCTCCTCCAGTGCCAGCTTGGTATCTTTTGGTTTTTTACTCTAAGAGTGGTTGGATCGTTACTGCAAGCTCCCCAGCAGCTCAAACACATCTGCTTCATAGCCAACTCCCCTGCCACAAGAATCAGCAAGAGCCTGTAGTCTAATGGGTGTTCCACATGCAGTGCTGGGGTCTGTGGCACCTGGCATTGGAAGGTTAGGAAGCAGTACATAAAGTTTTATTAAACGACTTCTTTTGAAGGGTTCATTGTGATTACAGCAGAAGGGAATAGGAAAAGAGATGCTGCACACTTGGGCTCTGGTCATCTGAGAAAGAGAAAACGAATAGGCAATGTAAAAGAATGAGAAAATAGTTGAATTATAGGGAAAACAGTGAAATTCAGCATAGCAAATAGTGTCAACCTGAGGTTCATACCAGATCCAGAAATAATTCAAAGCAGTAAAATAGAAAAGTATATCTCAAAATAAATTCTTTACTATTCATTCCCATTCCACCTCATTCTACTTGTAAAGAGAAATCTGTGATGACATTAACAAGGTTTAAGGAAAATCTATCATTCCTTGAAGCACTTCACAGGAACGTTACACATCTTAGATCCTGCTTGGCCCATCAAAGCAAACAAGTCTGGCTGCTGGACAAAGAAGTTCTGTGGAACCTCATCCCACCTTCCAATACAGGTATTGGTCAAACAGGCCTAGATCCAGGATGAATGGTTGCTTATTACCACTCCTTCCAGACACACAGAAGGCTAAATGGAATCAAGTGAACCTGCATAATTATTAATAGTTTTAAGAATAAAGTTTAGGGTGATCTTGGGTTTCCAGCCCTTTAACCCTTATGTCAAAACAAAACTTGCATTTCTGCATATTATACTTCTTCATTTGGGAAACTATGAAGCAGACTATTCTCCTTCAGCCCACCCTTAGACTGGTCTAAAAAGCACAGTTAAAGCATCACAGGCTTCTGAATAGTTCTGTCCCCAACTCATCTGGAATGTTTCCTCAGTCCCTCAGGAGGGATCCTTTGTCCATTTATGGATGTCATGGGGAATTTCAGTCCCCTATTTAAGTGTTCTAACTCCCAAAAAGTGAAGACTTCCTTTTTTATGTGCCTATGATTACTTCCCATCAAAGACAAATCTAAAATACCATAAAGGAGTTACAGCCTCACACTGTGGCTCAACACACTTTGTGGAGGATCCTGATTTCAGAAAACTTTAAGCTCTACCTAGGCCCTGTTCCACCGTGACACTGATAGTCATTGTGTGTAACTGCTGCTCTCTACTGTTAGAAGAGAGCACCTGAAGTACAGAAGGTGAACAGAGGAGAGAAGTTTAAAGCAATCACTATTTCTGGCTTAAGCACAGCACTTGATGCACAGAGACTGGACAGACAGACAGACCAAAGGTACTTCAAGCAAAGCCTTTCCATCACAGGTGCACAGCCATGCTGCTGGGAGTCCCAAGTGGAGACTTTGCAACATTAATGAGTTTGCATTTTGACCTCAACTTTAAGAGTAAAAGACAAAACCTATGACACGTCAGCTCTTCCATGTTTTTCCCTAGCAAAATATAAATATATGTTTGTTATTTTATAGCCGGTGGAGTGAAGGATCAGAATTTCTCAGTCAATCAAATCTTATATTGCTCCTTCACACAGGAATAAATCCTAAGTAGTTTTTATATTTCTCTCCCCTTCTATGCAAGTCCCACTGTGACTCAGAGGGAATTCAAAGGATCAACATTTTCTCCTTAAAATTCCCTTTACATGTATAATGCCTTTGATCTTAGACTCCCCAACACTTGAGTTTTAACATGCAGTAGTTTGTTACTGAACAGGCCACCACAAACTGCTTGAACAGTGTATTATCTAAGCAAGAGCTTGTAAGATATTCTGAACTTTGCAGGTACAGAACTGCTTCCGACACCATTATGGTGAAATGCGTCTTTTGGAATATGCAACAACAAAAATGGCTTATTCACATAACACTGAAGGACAGTTTAGTAAGATTTCCTTTTTAAATTTGGATTTATGCTAAAAAATGGTTATAGATCGTAGAAATTACTAATTGGTATTTCAGTTGCTATCACTGCTGGAAATCAATTTTAGTTATTTTTAGCAGCCACATTGCCACTGTGGGATTTAACACTGTGATTCTATAGTGGCATTCTCCCTGTCGTGAGTAGTTTAATTACTGGTGTTCAGATTGTTGTGACCATCCCACATACTTATCTTTTACAAAAAAACAAAACAAAACCAACACAACTTCTGCAATGAAGGCAAGTCTGGGTGACACACTTAAGTCACAACATTCTTAACTGCATTAGCAATTTTGACTCACTCACGTAGATACTCTGATAAGTTACTTCTTTTCCTTGAATCAAAACAATTCTCCACAGAATAGGAGATTTACCCCACGATAAGAGGTCAACCATCAGATGACACTCACGAACGAAGTACGAACTATTACCTTGACATGAGGGGACTGCATTTTCTGATACATTTCCAGTGAATAATGATGAAGCCACATTTCAACAAAGATCTGCAAAATAAATATTTTCTCAGCTAGGGAAAAATAAATAATCCAGGACTTGTCATCACAAGCTAGGTATAAGGGAAGACCATAGCATATCATTTGAAAACTAAGCTGTACGTGTAAATAGACAGGCACCTATTCAGAGATGTTGCAGGTTATCATGTCAATCCCAATGACTGAGTTGGCATACTGCTGTCACCTGCTAAGCATCAATAATTCAGTTCAGCAACATGGTAGGAACTTGTTTCAGAACAGATGTTAAGTTCAGATTCTCCTTTCCCTTTCCTTGATGGTGAACAGAATCAAATTCTCTGAGCTCAACCTTTGCTTTAAGCAGAGAACTGATGTAAGAGTAAAAAAGAAAAAAAAAAAAGAAAATCAGGTTTAGGAACTTTTCTGGAAAAAATTACTCAAATGCTTGAGATCAGTTGTTAGACATGCAGTCTGAAAAAAAAAGGTATTAAGTGCCTTTCTAAATTGCAACTTAACAGTTTCACAGTGATTCTTTGTTTCACTAACAGAGAACAACAGCTGCACTGCTCAATTCCAAAAACAAGCTAGAGCAAAATGGCATAGCTGCTTTTGGTTTAAAAAGAAGAGATTCCTCAGTTAACAGCAAGAAATGCTGTGGGGCGTTTTCTTCCTTAAATCCAAACTTACCTGAAGCAGTGTTTCTGATCTCCAGATCTCCTGGGAAGCTGGGTCAGCATTCACAGAAGGCTGATGGGCAATGTGCCGTTTCAGCAGGCTGGTGTGATGCATGCCGTAGGAAGTGAACGGCACTGCTGGAGACCTTCAAAGAGAAGTGAATGGAAGTTAGTAAGCCTCAGCACAAGGAAATATGTAATTGCTTTTAATCACCACTTTATAAACTGGAAAACAGTCCTTAAGAAGTAAAACTGCATAGATGAATACACATTTCAAACTTCTGCCAGTTATAATTACGGGTCGCTTTAACTATAAACAAACACTACATTACTATTCATAGTGCACTGAACTGGCTTTACACAGACCTGATGTTATGCTCAATAATACATGTTTTTTTACTTTGTCCTATTTAGTTTTTTAACTCTGCCTTCCATATTCAAAATTCACCTGATCTGTATTTTCCTAGGTATATGCTAAGGCTCAACAGGCTATGGAAACTGATTTATGAAATGTATTTAAAAAGCAGTTATATAAAATTTCATGGCTATTTATTTTTACATTTGTATAAAATTGCTACTTGTGATAACATTTTCTAAATTTGCGTAGCAGAACTGACTTTGAAAATGTGGACTTTCACACTTAGCCGTTACAAAGAACAAGAGATGCTTATACTGGAGAATTTTCACTTGCGCTGAGTTTGTTTTTATGCCATTACCACATAGACATAGCGAACTTCAGTACGTGGTCAAAAATCTTTCATCCTCTTCCTTCTACTTGCAGCTAAATAGCTTGATCTATTACCATACAAAAAGTCACCCAAAATGCAGTCACTCATTATATGATTTGATTACTAATATGTGTCTTGGCTTTTTTTTTTTATCAGGAAATCATGAACTAAGAAAACTATGAGCACCATCGCTCTGCAACAAAGCCACGGATGCAGTCCTGGCACAGCAATTTCAAAGAACTGTAAAACAAGTAATGACAGTATTACATAATTAAGGATGGCAACCTCAGAACTGAAATAAATTTGCCTGTAACATTGGTTATCATCACTGCCATCTTCACTGCATACCATACGTATCTGAAGACAGTAAAGACCACTGTCAGGTACAGTCAGATCTGTCCTACTCCAGTGGCAGGGCACAAAACACAACTGGAGTTGCTAAACTGATGAATTTTTGTTACCTGTACATGCCTTTTCTGCTCCAGTAATACCTACCTTCCAGACTTGCAAGTGAAACCTTTATGATAAAATTAAGTGAACATAAATCTATTTAATTTTTGTAATTACATAGTAAGTACATACAAATCATAAAGAGCAGAGTGTTTTCTACTTGTTAGAGACTTGATTCCACCAAGCCAAATTTTGTAAGCACTGTTCCCACAGTTTGCCTCTGGCACTGCAGTCATTACCTGGGAGTTGGGGAAGGGATGGCTCCCCCAGGATTTGAAGAAGGTGGAGGAAGGACACTTCCTTCTGTGGGTAGGAAACACTTCAGGTACGTGTCCACCAAGATGAAATAAGCACTGTTGGAAGGGCTGACGTGATGGGTGACAGGCGAGCTCTGAAACAGACACAAGGATACGCTAGGAATTACATACTGTTACTTTAAGCCACTGCTAGGGAGTGTCAGCTACACAACCAGACCCATTTAGTACAAATAAGCGGAAGCCAAATGGTTGTAATGGGTGAACTGACAACAAAGACACTTTGGAACAAAGGTAAAGTAATTAACTGTAAGAAAACTGTTGCTGTAGTAGTGAATGTAACCAAGTTTGGAAAAGTGCAGGTGTATGCACAAGTGTGAGAACTAGCACAGGTAACAACAGAAAGAGAACCAAATAACCAGACACCACATTTGCACACAAAGCTGTGGTTATGACTGTATAAACGGTGTTGGATAGAGAAGGAAACCCATCTGGAATCCATTGCCTGCCTGTGTTGGTATGTTGTTGGACAGACTGCTTACTGGTATTTCTAAGGTGGGTGTTTGGTTTACTATTCAGTCGTGTATCATCAACTGAACCAAAGCAATAACAAATTCTAAAAGTAGAGGTAAAACTGCTGTTAGTTTAGCTACACAGCATCTCAACAGGCTCTTAAAGCATTGTGAAGAAAGGCTAATACTATTTTAAGAAGAAAATTGCAAGGGTACCTACCTTCTGTGTAATCAAACTAATTGCAAAGTAAAACATATAGTATTCAAATGGATCTAGAAAAACAGAGTCAAGGATCAGATAATAAAAAACAAGTACAGCTGTTAGATACCTGGGGATGATGACTAGACATTCAACTTTTATTTTGTCAATGCTAAATAACCTGGCTAGAGCTTAACAGCAAATTCAGCTTTGCCTTCTTGCTTTCCAACTGACTCAAACATTGGTAATTGACATTTTCTGTGTGGCAAGGTGTGCTTGCATTACTCTTCTTAGCACATTTGACTAACTAAAACTGAAACCTGTGCAGCTAGACTGCTTCCAACAAGTACACTAGCTGCAAAGTTAACATGCCCTTTTTCTATCACATTACAGAAACTATGAGTAGTTACGAAAATAAAAATTGTGAAATACAGGCTCTACTGAAATCACAGGCAGCTTTGTTGTTGGCTTGAATAAGGCCAGAAATTCCTCTGCAAGGATTTACGTGAAGACGACAAATTTATTCTTCACTGGAATTTAAACATTTCTAATTAGCCCAAACTATTTAGCATGAGAGTCATTTACCATATATGAGTAATAAATACATAACATAAATGCTTTGTAATCGCTCAGTTTTAGACATTTAAAAGGAATTAAATATCCAACTGTTAAAAGGATACTAAGAGCCAAATTCAACCCTAAACCACCAGAAGAAGGGAACTGGACTTTGTTGTGGTATAAAGAACATTCAGGTAGGACTTGCTCTTGTATTGAAGCCTTCACAGGGCCCTGAAAGACAGAGTAATGAAATATTAAGCAGGTTACTCAGCATACTTGCAGAGCGTGTTTTCAGATAGTGAAGTTCTGCTGCATTCCAGCGTTCTGGGATATCTACATTCAGCTCAGTGGGATTTTACTGCATTGCGAATCTTTGTGCAAATGAATACTCCTTAGATAAATGCCAACTTTCTCACTGAAAAATTAGTACTCTGTATAATCCAGAAAAACAAGCCTTTACCAACACTTTTCGAGTTGGAGTGGGAGCAGCAGCAGTATTTGCCTGATGGTTTTGTCAGGGTAACTGAGCTGTGGATCAGCAATTACTATGTACTTAAGTGATGTTTCCTTTTGTCAAAGACTGTAGAACTACCTGAATCAATTTCTAGATAGCAGGTAGCTGGTAGCAACGGAAGAAACATAGTGAAACAACTCTGCAGGTAAATATTTTTGTTTGAAATGTCATACTTCATATCTGGGATAGCAGTTAAATGTTATGTTGATAGCATCAAACACAGGGCCACAAAGTAAGCCAGGGAAGGCACTGCTTTGTGATGAGCTTGGAAAACTATTTTCAGTCCTTCAACTAATGGTAACCAAGATAAAGCACAAGACTCTCTGTGGGGACAGGATATCACAATGCAGCTTTCTTGGTTGAACAGCACAAATATCTAACTGCTGACAGCCGCCATCTCCTACAGAGTTTATGGCTGGGAACTCTCCTTCTCTAGCAACTGTTTAAAGAAATGGGTATGCTCTAAACCTGGAGCACTGAAGCTATGCCTTGGCCTATCTTGATATTAAGTGTGTGCCAAGTTCCAATAGCTGTAACAACATCTATTTTCTCTTCTTACAATATTTCCAGTTACTCACTGGAAGATATGAGACTGGGAAGTCATATCTGTACTCTTCTGCTTGGAGTTTGTAAACCAGCTTCATCATTGGGCCACTGCAAACAAGAATCAGAAAGAAAATCTAAGGTAAGTTTAAATGAGAACACAGCACACTAAGTTTTCATACAGACATCCATGCTCCAAGTACTTCTGTGGTCATCCAGCTGCTCTCTCCCACTACTCTCCACTCTAGTACAACCATCCTTTTACCTTTCAAATTTTATTCCCCTAAGGTAAAAGAAACCAGACATCACCTCCTTCTCAAAATGCTGGTATGCAGCCAGCTTCTCCTCCTGCCCACCATTTGCATGCTCTGGAAGCTCGTATTTTCAGCAAGCCCAATAACTTGCTTTTCTATAGCAAGTCCAATACCTGCTATCAGGTCTCCAACTGAGAAAAGAACTGTCATGGGATTATTTTTTTCTTCCCCAAGTTCACACACTAGTGAGAAGTATGGAGGCCTCCAGACTGAACTACAACCTGCACAGAATCAAGGACCAGCATCTAGGGTGTAGGACACCAACCTTCAGCCACATGTATCCTTCAGGAGGACACCAATGCCCACGTTCTTCATGGATGTGCAACAACTCAGCAAAATACAGACAAAGCATTAATTTGTTTGCGGCTGCTTCACAGTAGTTGATGTGAAGCAGTTCTGCTGGAGACTCCCTTAAGCATTCCAATGTAAACAAAACCTCAACCCACAACAAAGTAAGCATATGCAATTGGAAATAAATGTTTATTTTGAAATAAAAAGAAGACATCTGTATATATAGAGACAAACCATAAGCCTTTGATCGATTGATCAGATCACGTCTGCATATAACAAATGAAAACTGCCAGCTTCACAACTTCCTCCGGAAAAAAAGAATGTGATTTCCCACACCCTGCTTATTCACTAAGATTATTTATCACCCTAAAGTACCCCCTCCTGACTCACTCTTCTGAACTTATAGTTGGACAACAGAGGTCAAACACTATTTGTTCTCCATACATTTTTTGATCTGTGATGAAATGAATGAGTTTACCTGGGATCCAGGAAATCCAAAGCCACAGAATATTCGGTAGGATTTGTTCTTCCTTGCAAACAGCGAAGATTCCAGCCTACAATGATGCCATCCAGGCTACCAAAAATGCTCTCCACCAGCCATGGGAAGATGCCATGTAGTTCCTTTAAGGAAAACAGCCACAAACAGTTAACACGCACAATTCCTCACTTGAACAATCTCTACTGCACATACTGGAATGCACAAAGATACTGTCTGGCAGCTATTTGTGACTGATTCCAAATTATCACTTCCATTCAAAAGAATGTATTATAATAGGGCAATTTCAGGAAATCTCTCCTGATTTCTGATCCTACTAAAGTTGCAACTAAAGTTACTCATCAGCATTGTATGCAATTATTTGCTACATTTTAAAAACTACTTTTCCTTGTGAATTGAGGCTGAAGGGTATTAATGAAGTGCAGTCAACTGAAACAAGAGGTTTTCAACTCTTGGGAAACATTAGATTCCCACTATTTTGCCTGGGGTCTCAAAACTCTTGCTAAGAGAAATAGGAACAACGAAAAGAGTAACATGAAAAAAGCAGATTCCTCAGAAATATGCCAGGCAATGAGTTTCTGAAGAGGCAGCGACTGCTCACCTTGGCGGGAAACTCCTCAATGACCGTCTCCAGATCGTGGCATCTCTGAACAAATGGTTTGTTTATGCAGTCTGCTTTCAAAGTGGCCTGTTACAAATCACAAGGGAAATCAGATCACCGTTGTCAGAAAGGACAATATTACATCACGGCCACAATGTAAAAATCTCCTCATTACACCACATTTCGGATACAGCATTTCTGCTGAAGTGGCTGCCGTTACGCTGACCGACCTTGTACCTTCACAGGTACGGAACAAAGCTGATCGTTAACCAGAAACCCCGACTCCCACCGAAACGGGACGACCCCCGCCGACCC
>NW_010180103.1:16684-27840 GCF_000695765.1 Mesitornis unicolor | reverse complement strand
TGCCGGAGCTTCCCCGGGATGTGCTGACGTCTTCCGCGGTCCCGTCCCCGGAGCCTTGGGCTGCATCGAGGGTAGGGCGGTGAGTGGGGGCACCCACAGAGCCGGGGGCGGGGTCCCACCCCGGCGGGCCGGGCGGTTGGAGGTTGCCCGAGGAGCAGATTCCGTTTTGGGGTTTTTTGAGCTCTTTCAGGGTAAAAGCAGCCCCTGGTTGCCCGGCCTGGGCTGGGGCTGTGAGGAGCCGGTCTGGGCTCCCGGTGCCCTGGGGCAGGTGAGGTCCCAACTCGCTGTGGGGTGTAAGGTGCTTTCCTCCTGCACACAGGTGTTGAGGAGATGGGGCACTCTCGTGAGGTGGCGTTAAAATAGGGTTTCAGTCCTTAAAGTGATGGTCACCCCAGCCACGAGCATCTGTAAGCCAAAAACCTTATGATGGAGGCTTAAAAATAAAGATGTTTTAAAGACATGGTTTCTGTCGGATCTTTTTTTATAGTTCGATGCATTTGTAAGCTTTACCTTACAATTGCATAAGCTTATTTACTTTTTAAGAAGTTTCCTCAGAGGGAGGAAAAATGTTATAGTCAGCTGAAATATTGTCATCTTGGTGGTTTGGTGCCTGCCGAGCCAAAGAAGATCTGTACCAACATCCAGGGTTTGTATTTCCTTAGCGAAGGCGGTAAGGACTCGCAATGCACAGTTGACCACACCAAGAATAAGTTGTCTGAAAAACAACGCTTGACGTTGCTGGTGGTGTTGAGAAGTGGCGTTAAATACAGAAATGCTTGTAAGAAACAAAACTTTTCCCATTCTTCACCATCAAGACACCATTTGCAGAGAGGAAAAAATACACCAGCGTGACTTATTTAACTGTCCTCTGGGGCTTGCTTCTAATTTTGGGCTTCCTGAAGTTTTGAGACTGCGGTTTACAGGGAAAGCTGAGCTCTCTGAAGGCTTTCCCATGTGCAGCTGATGGTGGTTAACATGTTTTCATTCCCTGGCTTCATGTGGCTGTTGTAGCCTCGCTATGTCTGGTCAAGGATGCTGTGGAAGATGCTGTTGTTTCCCATTCCCCTCCAAAAAGGAAAGAAAAGCCGTCTCCAGTATTGCCCTTTCTTTTGTTTTTCTTTTGAAATGTGTTTATTTTTTTTTGGTAAAGAAAAATCAATGAAAGTTTTGTTTATTTTCCTTTGGTGCTACAGAGGAGTTTCCTTCCTTTCTGCAGCTTGAAAGCCTTCCTTTCTGCAGCTTTTCTGGCAAAAATACTGTATAGGTTTAAGAGTGGTCTTTTTAAGGTTTTGCCTTTTTATTTGAATCTGCGCAAAACGCAGTGACGTTTTGTATAGGTGATTTACCTGGTTTGTATGGTACGCACCTGTACTGCGCAGTGCTGACTGTTTGGCATCTTCCAAGTCTCTTACTGCGGTGTTTCAAAAACATGAGTTAAACACCGCAGCAAATGTTTGTCCCTGCTTCCTTCTCTCTCCAAGGACCAAATGGTGTTTGCAGCGCAGTCGTTTGTTCTGGCAGGTGTCTGGGCTGTGCTTTGCTCTCTTGCTGGTCTGGTTTTAGTTATCGCAAAGCACGTTTCCTTAGAGAGGAGGAAAATCCTAGAGATGCCACTGGCTCGGGGAAGGGATGGTGCTGGAGCGTGAAGTGATCCAGGGTTGTTGTGGGAACAGGTCCATCACCTTGGACCAACTGCCAGGGATGCTCATGTTGGCACAGATGAGGCTTCGTACCCACTCCTGCCATGCCTTCAGAGCAGGGTTGTTTATGACAATGAAGCTTTCCTCCAGGAGCTTCACCTTGTGGTTTCCTTCTTTAACCAAAACAAAAGAGCAAGAGGAAGAAGTGCAGGCTTCAGACTACTGAGCTCACACTGGGACTTGGGACTTTGGCTGTGGCTGTAAGAAGCCACCTGGAGAAGCGGGAGCAGGCGTTGTGTGCAGGGGTGTCTGTGCTGCGGCTCCCACAGCAGACGACGCAGCCAGACCCCATCTTGGGAGCTGGTGGGGCTCCTGCCCAACAGAGGGGCTTGGGATGCTCCAGGCAGTCGGGAGGAAACAGGAAGGTCCTTTCCACGGACGCTCTGTGAGCACGTCGTTACCTTGATTAGTTACTGTATAACCAGATCCAGCCACAAAACGCATTCATCTGCTATCTCTGGCTGCTGATTCTCCAAGTCGTCATTGGTCAGGAGCGGGAGGACAGCATCCAGGGTTCGAGGGATGCGCTGATTCGGGAAGAGCAGCTTGAGCATTGGGGCAGGATGGGGGAAGCGGTGCTGATGTTTGGGGCTGGGGCACGGTGACAGAAATGTGAAAGACTGAGGGCTTGATGTGGCCAGGTGTGAATAAAGGAGAGATTAGAGCATCGCAGCTGTAGTTGCTGCAGGACAAGTCTCGTTGCTGTATTAACATGGAATAATTCCCTAGATGCCCCTGTGGATAATGGTGTACAGAGGAGCGAACCCACAAAATAAATCGAGGCAGCTTGAAATGGAAGGAGTGCGAACAGTACAGTTTAAAACCAGGAATACAGTACTTGTTTTGAAGCACAAAAGCGTATGTTTTCATTAATGTTATGCATTAGTCATCCATTTTAAGGTAAAGTGGCTGAAACCACTCTACAGGATGGTTTTATAACCTACCATAAACTGGTGACTGAAAGAGCAAGTTATCTTGTGGGGAATTTAACTTGGGCAGTAAACGCTATGTCAAGATTTCTTAATCTCTTGGAAAATCAGATAAGGGCTTGAGGCGAGATAAAGAAGGAATTGCAAAGTTGCGGTTTTAGTATTAAACCTGTGGCACGGCTCCAGTGCTCTTCATTTGACTTTTGAAATAAAAGTGGTAATGGCTTACAAAAACTGCAGAAATATCTGGTTTTTTTCTTCCAGTGGCTCTGTAGAAAAGTCCTGTGCATGACGTGCCTGGAGTTTGTAGTCCCGCTGACTTCAGTGCCAGTTTTTCAAAATTGGATTTGATTTTCTTGTGTTCCCCACTTGTGCCACTCTTGTGAATGGAGGCTTTTTGTGTGGGGCATCCAGCAGTGCCTTTAATAGTCAGACTTTGAAGAATAAAATATAATTAAAATGGCTTTGTTTTACTTTTGCAAACCAAGAGATTCAACTTGGGTTGAAAGCTTGTTTTACCTGAGAAGCCTGGAGGTACCAACAGCTGCCAGACTCTGTGGTCTGTGCTCTTACTGAGCGTTTCCTGCTCTTCAGATCCCTACTCACCATCCAGGGCAGGAGCGTCAGTGCTTTAATGAATTAGCCAGGAGTTTTTCACAGCCTGTAAGACCCCGCTTTGGTGGACACAGCTCCCTGTTGGCAATTACCCCACGGGGACCCTCTCGCTGATCCCTTGGGTCTGCAGCCTGCGAGAGGACTCGCTGGGATTTCATGACTCGCATCCCACAGACAAAGGCTGAGCATTGCTTTTGGTGCCTTCACTACAAGACTCTGCCACTTTCTTCTTCCTGATGTTTCCCAGAAATCCGTATTTAGTGTCTGACCTCTTGCAGCAACACAAAAAAGGGAGAGTTTACCCATGCATGGGACAGAACATCCCGCCCGCCCCAGCTGGTAAATCACTCTTTTGGTCTTTTATTCAGCACAATGCATAACTTTTATTTTGCAGCGTTCTTCCTCTGGGGTTGAGGAGGACTCGGGAGGGTCTGTGGTGAATGCAGGGTCTGTTCAGAGGCACGGTAAAGACATCGAGGTACTCCAGCGCTTTTCTTTTGGAGCACAGCAAGGTATGAGACAGGGCACTGTTTCCAAAGAGCTCACAGTTGATGCTGGGTATTGCACTGTTTTTTAGAATAAAGGTGATTTTCATGTATTTTTCTATTTATTTTTGTCTATAGAGAAGGACAGAAGTGCTGGCAGGAGTTCTTCCTCCAGCCCCGGAGCACTGGATCTGTGCAGGCATCACAGCTGCATGGCCAGGGCTGTTGCTGATGGGAGCAGCTTTGGTCCAGGCAGTCCCAGCTGCTTCAGGTCAGGCAGCGCCTGGTGCTGCTGCACTCAGCCTTGCTGGAAATCCTCCAGCAGCTCATCCTTTCCTTTGGTACTTTGCTGTAGGGGGAGCAGGGGCATCCATCACTTACTTTGTGATTAAAAAAAAAAAAAAGAAATTTAAATTATTCTTTTTTCCAACACCTCCCAATTGTTGTTAATACATCCCTTAGAAGAGACTCCTTGGGAGAGGTGCGGGAAGCCACTGGCTCCTGTGGTCCTTCGTGTCACCGCTGGAAATGGCTGAGAGGGGCAGGGTGGTGGAGGGGAACCTCCTGTGATGGTGCCTCCTGGAGCGGCACCATGTGAAGTCGTGTTGATGAGCTCTCAGGCGATGGCCTGCTTCAGGGCGTTGGAGAGATTTAATCACGGCTGTCGTGTTCTACAAAAATGGGTTTTGTTCTTCGTTGGAGTGTGGAGAGTGAGCTGTGCAGGAAGCAATAAATGTGGTTTAAAATACAAGGTTTAACTGGTTAATTCTAATGCATTTGTGACAGTTATTGATCAAAGGTAACATTTATAACCAGAGACTCTGTTGCTCAAGAAATAGCCGTTGATAAGCTGAGCTATTGATTGCAGATCCCAGCAGTCCCAGCCCTGACGAGGTTGGTGCTCTCTTCCTCAAGCACCATGGCGGTGTGGGGGAGGAAGATGTGGCCAAGCCTTCCTCCCAGGGCTGAGCATCCCCAGCAGCTGTTTGTGGGCTGGCTGATCCCTTCTGCCCATCGCTGCCTGGGCTGGGAGCTGCAGGGGAGGCTCTCGACCCCTTTGGTGCTCCACAGTGGTTAATTAATGGCTACACTGTTTGGTAGGGCCTGAATGTGGAATTTAATTATGTTGTGTGCAAGTCACATTGATGGCTTGGAGGTCGACAGGTCACAGTTTTGGAGCTGTCTGTCCCTCTGCCCGGCAGCTGGGGCTGGGTTTCGTGGGGAGTTCCTGCAAACGCAGGTTTCACCTCTGTGCCTGTGTTGTCTCAGTCTTCTGGATTAAAGCAATGTGCTCATTGTGAACCTCATTGCTCCCCATCTCCTCTCCTACCATGTAGAGCTGCTGGGCTGCAAGGTTGCCCAATGAATTATCTTTTTTTAAGACAGGAGGAGCAGCTCTGGGCAGGGTAATCCCAAGGCACAGTCCGGTGGAAATGAGTGACCTTCAGAATCTCCTTGGCCTCTGGAAGGGCTTGTTTTGTGTTTGACGAAGGCCTTGCCTCGAGGCTGGTGGGTCCTCAAGGCCTCGGAGGTTCTTTTATTGCCACTTGTCCCTGACCAGATCCTTTCCTGATAAATACCAACGAGACCTGTGATTGCTGTCCTGAGTAGTGGGAACAAATGTTTTTTCTGTCCAGATGGTTTTCCTCAGCCTTGAAGCTCAAGAAGCCCAGGGGGGAAGGATTGCATTTAAACCAGGTTGGAGTCACCATCCATGCGCCAAAATGTGCTTTCAAAATGTGTTATTGCAGCCCCCCCTTCTCTGCTTTTCTTTTGTTCCCTTTGGCTTTGCAGTAGAGCAGTGATACCAGGGTATATCATACTTGCAGCCCTAAAACTAAGTAAAAACGGAGCCTTTCCTGGGATTGTGGAGATGTGGTGGGTTTCTTGTTCTGCTTCTGCCTTCATGTGTAGTGGGCCAGAGCACGTAGCTGTCCCATGCCTCAGTTTCCCCATGTAAACCCTGACTGCTGCCCTGGGGAGGTGGTAGGACTATACAGGGCAGCATTCAGACATAGAGGGGGATTTCTGGCTGTGTTTCAGGTTTATGGAGAGTGTCGCACGGCAGGGGGGCTGGATGCAGCCATCACAGAGTTGGGGAGTGAATACGATGGTGGTTTTCCTGGCTTGTTGATAATCCAACTCCACAGAAAGTAGCAGCTGTGCTAAAGTCGAGCTTTAACCCTTGCTCCTGCCAGCATCTGTGTGGGAAGTGTTAATGGTCACTTCCTGGCTAACAATATCAGTATTTTGCCTTGCTTGGTCCTGGTTCTATAGAGGAAGATGAGAGCAGGGTGCTGTGGGGGCAGAGGACCCACAGGACCTGCCGTCTTGCTCCTTTGGCCAGGCTTTCCTCCCCGTTAGACTGGAGCTGAGCAGAGCCACAGCTCATCTGCACACCTGGGGATTAGCATTGGTGCAGATGTGAGCGGCGCTGAGCCTGCCGCGGCCGACGGCGCTGAACTGCGGCTGTGGCAGTGTGCGGCCATGGGAGCGGTGATCCCTGCTGCTGCTGCTGCTCTGGCCACGGCTGGGCTGGGCTGTGTGGGAGCCTTTGTCACGCTTGTCGGGGGGGGTCGTAGATCTGGGGTCATATTAAAATACGGGACTCATCATTTTGAATTCTGGTGCTGCGGAGCGCTGGGAGCCAGCGGAGGAGAGCCTGTTGCTCTCCCGCTGTGTGTTAATCTGCCTTTTCGGAAGAGGATTACACGGGCTCAGGATGGGAGCTGATGAGACAGAGATGTGTGGGGACTGTGGCTCTCACCCTGCTCTCACTGCATGTGGATGGCTTTGGGGGAACAAGGGAAGATGCCCAACTCCCTGAACGCTGGGGACAATCCAGGGCTGTGCGATGGGGTGTTGACAGGGAAAAAGGCCGGTTTTGTGGTCTGATGGTGAGGCTCTGTCCTGGTACGGCTGTGTCAGTGTTAGCGGTGGGTGCTGTGCTGTCAGGCAGGTTGTGCCACAGCAAGGTGCAAGGCTTGGCCGAGCTCTGGGAGCCCGGCGGCTGCCATGCGTGCTCAGGTTTTCCTAGGCCCATGGGGGAGCAGCTCGCTGGTGGGGGAGCAGCTCACCGGTGGGCTGTGGTCTACTGCTGCTTCATCTTGCAGATGAGGACACTGGGGCTGGGCAGGGGGGAAAGGCCCCCGGGGAGCTTGTGACAGAGCTGGGAAGGGTCCTGGCTGTGCTCAGGAGCGCTCCAAGGCTTACCCACAGGGTATGGTGATGTACAATGTCTGTTATTCACGGTGGATGTGTGCCAATGGTTTCCATGGACCTCTGACCACATCCTTGATCTTCAGGGTATTGCTAGCCATCTCCAGCCTTCACTGCTGCACGATCAGGTGGAGTTCGATTTATTTACAATAAATAACTTCTGTTTCCTGACTCCCTGAGCGTAGTGGAGCTGTGCCTGCCTGCGGTGGAGATGACACAGAAGGCACGTGGTGTGATCTGAGGGTGTCAGGCTCGGCTCTGCCCTCCAAGCCGTGTGTTTGCAGGTTGCCTTGGAAATGTGTGCCTGAGCAGGCAGCGATGCAGCCTGCCACGTGTGGGCCCTCGGCTCCGCTGTGTGCGGACACTCGGGTGTCTTGGAGCTGCGTGATCTGTGAACTGTCCTTGCGAAGGCAGCCCAAGGGCTGGTGGAAGACCACAGGTGGCTGAAATACAGCAAATTCAGTCTTATTAAGAGTGCTGGGGTGTTTTGAGTAAGGAAAACATCTGCATGGCTGTGCAGGAACCTGCTTGCTGGATGTCGGAGATGAAAAAGCAGGCAGGCAACTAAGATGCTTGTTTTAGGATCGTCATACCTCAGAATAAGTGAGAGAGATTGCTCTAATGAGCTGTCATTGTAGGAGCAGCGTATTTCCTCCTCCCCCATGCTAGCCCGTAGCAATGTGATCTGAGCAAGCCGTAAAAAAAAAACCCAACCCAAGTGCCTTCAGCCTTGACGTAAGGAGCGATCATTTGGATGCCTTAAGGTAGCATGGACGTTCAGGGCAGCGTAAATAGGGTGATTTGGCTTGTGTGTGTGACACTGGAAATTTAAAATTAAGGGAGCTAGGAAAAGAACAGTCTTGGGTGTTTAAGGGAGCAGAGAGGGCTTGGAAAAAGCAGTGTGGGTCTGGAGCAGTCTGGAGAACAGGTACCAGTGCTGGGAGGACATGATGGCTCCACCAGAGCCGTGCTTAGCAGGGAATTTGGCTTCAGTGCCCTAGATGAAACCAGCGGGGCGGCTCCTTGGGCCACGGTGCAGCCGTGGGCAGGAGCTGCTGCTGAGCCCCCACTGAGCCCGTGGATGGGTTTGCTGGGCAAAACTGCGTCAGTGTTGAGTCTCCAGTGCCTTGGTACCATCCAGGAGACATCCCAGCCGGCTGATGCTGGGATCTGTCCGGATGTAACTCTGCACGGTCTCTGGTGGTCACCATAAATGGTGGCGGCTCCACGGGTGCGAGGAGGGAGAGCTGCCGTGCCGTGCTCTGCAGCTGATGGTGACCGTGGGCACCAGTACCTGCCTGGGACTGCTGCCTCGTGGGTGCTCTGCATTGGCTGCTGTTTGCTGCTGGGAGCTGAGAAACAGCAGAGAGGTCCCAGAGGTTCCCCAGGGTTTTATTCCCTTCTCTTCCACAAAATGAGATCTGACTTTTCTGGGTTATTTATTATATGAGTGCTGATTTTGTGTGCCACCTGCGAGTCTTTGCAAAGGCTGTAAAGTCAGGATGTTCAGCACGATACAGGGCAGAAAAACACGTACAGAGAAGTAAATATTGTCAGAGTTTTGATCGCTTTTTCCTTTGCCTGTGCTGAGGGTGGGTGGGTTTCATGGAGCCATGTGAAAGACTCAGCCCCCTGCTCCAACAGTCTCTTCTCCGGATGCACGGCAGGTAAACGGTCTGAAACAAGTGCTAGTCCTTCCTCTGTACTAGGTTTTGGTATTGGTGCCACCAGCCCATTACTGCACATTTGCCTTTCCACCTAAACCTCATGTTCTGAGCTTTCCCATCCCCACTGTTCTGCCTTCTGTCCTGGAAAAACACAGATCTGAGCTGAGGAGCAGCGGCGATTGGTGATATTCAGTGAACAGCATTGATTTTAAAGCTGGTGAGAGGGAAGGAGAAACACCGTGCTGTTTTAATAATTTGAAAACTCCTTTTAGCCTCCCATGGAGGCCTTGTCAGGGCACCTGGAGCCACGGAAAAGGAACTGGAAGAAACGTGAAGTAATACTTGTGCTTGGATCATGCGTGGTCACAAAGCCCCAGGTACCAGCAGCCCTAGGAAGGGGCTCAAGGTGATTATTTCCATTTTACAGATGGGGAAACAGCTCTGAATCTTCTCCATGGTCACAGACACGCTATGGAAATAACCCCCCATCTAGTGCTTTATTCATTATATATCTCTTTCTCTATTCTGCTGTTGCACTGGTATTAAATCTTAATTAAAAGAAGCTTCAAACTTGCCAATCAGTAAAATGAAAGGATTTGTAAGCCTCCAGTTTTCCTTCACGACTGTGATGCTGATTTTTCTCCTTCATTTCCTTTAGAGAGCAAAAGTAATTGGGGTGACTTTGGTTTCTTTCCAGTTGGTTTCTTGGTGCAGCTATGTATTTAAGCATAAGCTAAATCAGTAGGACGCAAGTACCTGTCATGAATGGCAGGTCAGATTAAAAATTACCTAATGCTTTCTTCTGGCTTTAATCTCTCTGAACTGAATGTGTCTGCAGTTAATAGGATGGTTTGCCAAATAAAGCCCTACGTGACTCTTCTTTTTTTCCTCCCCTTAAGAGTCCCCTTAAATGTTTGTATCAGTTAGTTTTGTAAAACCGTTTCAGCAAGACTGAATCGAAATGCATGGCACTGTGCCCTTTCCAAGTGTTGCAGGCACAGAGAGCATTAACCCCTTCATGGGAGAACCGATGTGTTCTTAACGTGTCCCATCAGTGCAAGGCATCCTTTCAGACCTTTAAAAGCTGACAGCTAACTAGTATATAGTAAGCAGCATGACCAGGTGTTCTTCTTTCTGTTACTTATACGTGGGTGTTAAGTGGGTTGTTGTGGTTTTTTTGTCATTTGCTCATTCACTCATCCGGCACTGCTGGAAGCTCGGATAAATCACAGCGATGGCAATGGAAAAACTGGTGTCTAAGCAAGAGACACGTTGCAGCCCACGCATCTGGTACATGCTGCTGGGTTGGCTCGTTCCTTCACACGAGCAGTTTGATGCCCTTTGAGGAAAGCTGCTCTTTCATGGGTGTTGCAGAACCTGTCGTGTGCTGTGTTCATGCTGGGTATTGTACCAGAATTACAGGGGGGAGGGCTTGCTTCTGTGGCAGTGGATGGCTCTCTAAGTTAAATGTTTAAATGCACAGCATATCTGTTTTTTGATTGAGGTTGCATGATCCCAGTTTGTACCAGTAGCTGTATCACCTGGCTGTCCATTTTCAAGCATCCAGTGATAACGGTGTGGTACAGAGATGCTCAGGTCTTGTTTCAGATCTTCATCTCCAGCTGCTGGAGGTGCACTGGCCCCCATTGTTGTATTAGGTGGTCACTCTCAGTAGCTTATGAAATCCGGAAAAACAGCTTTTTTCTTTGTTTTTCCTCCTCCTTATGCATGTGGTGTGCTTAAAGCGGAACGAGCATTAATCAAGTGACTTAATGGATGCTCTGAAAAAATACTGCAAGCTCCCTAATTCAGAGAGTTGCTTTACATAAGTCTCCTCTTGCAAACTTGCCTACAGTTGATGTTCCTTTGAAGAGCCTGTGAAGACTCTTTATCTAGAGATGGTTGAAGTGTGTTCAGCTCTGTCTGGATGTCAGTGGTGTTCAGCACTTGATTTTCAAAGAGAATTTGTTAATGCAAGTGTAGCGTGAGAGATGAAAGGATCCACATTGAGTCCCGTTTGAGGCGGTGAGACACCAGACAGGAAGAGAGGGATCTTGAGAGATACTTCATTTCTCTGGTCAGTTGTGGCAGAGAAGCCTTTCTCCACATGAGAAACATCGAGAAAAAGCTCTGTCTAAGACAGAAGATAAGGAGATTGACTGGGAAAACAGGATGAACAGTGCCACCACAACAGCCACTGCTGTCCAGAGCACCCCTTGTTTCATCTGCTCCTTCATGGGTTGCTGTGCTGCAGCCCATGGTGTTTAGACCCTGTCTGTCTCCATGGAGGAGAATACTGAAGAGTCACAGCTGAACACAGGAACAGAGATACTGAACACAGGGACAGATGCACTGAACACGGCATTTCCCTCTGGACTGTCCATGAGCTTGTCTGTCCTTTCCCATCCATGCTTTGGGTCCTTCTTCCTTCCAGCCAGCTCTCCTGGCACAAGTCTTCTTTTGGGAGATTCATCCCAATCCCTTGTGCTTGTATTTCTCATCTTTTAAGATCACTGGCATTGCTTAATTCGAGTTCAGCAG
>NW_010180103.1:2047-16674 GCF_000695765.1 Mesitornis unicolor | reverse complement strand
CTGCTGTGAGCCGTAAGCTTTCCTGAGAGTTTGGCTCCCAACTCCAGATCAAAAAGCAGCTCCTGGATGCATCGTGATGCTCAGCCACAGGATGTGACGGGCGCCCTGCTTTTCCTTTCTGTGTGTCAGTACACTAACTTTGAAAGACAGCACCCTGCTTTACCTGCGATGAGCACTGCTGCCAGCGGTGAAAATTGGAGGCTCCACTGCAAAGAGAACTCAGCCCAGCTCTCGTTCAAGCAAACTAAATGCGGCCTTCACATTGCTTTTAATTTTCTAAATGCTGCTCTTCCAGAATTCTTTTTCCCCCAACTGTTTTCTCAAGTGTGTTCTCTGATCTTTCAAAAGTATGTATTTTTTTCTACCATTATCAGCAGGTAATCAACAAGAATGCACATACAACAAAGTGAAACCAGCCCCAGGAGTGTACAGAGAGGGACAATTCAGTCCCAAGGGCACCTTTGTTCTCTGCCGGACAGAAATATTGCCTAGCTCAGCCCAAGCAGAGCTCTCCAGAGAGCGCGATGCTGTTGGGATGGATCGATCTCCCCTCACATCTGTCCCCTCCTCGCTCGGTGCTGTGAGAGCAATGATAATAATTCTTGTGTTACTGCACTGCCTTCCTTGAAACGGTACCCAGAAAGGAGAGCGGTTTCTGGACCAGACCCTTAGACCTGGGCTGGTTTGGGCCTGTGGTCTGTGGGAGCTGTGGATCGCTGTGAAAGGCAAATCAGAAAAGCTTAAACTCGCCGTTCAGGGACTTGGCCCACCTTTGTGATAGTCTTAGGTATTCTGAAAGGTCAAAAAACATTTACCAAACAGAGCCACTCGTCCCAGAGTAATTGAAATGAATGTGCTTGGGGTGCAGACAGGGGTTCCTCTCCCAGTGAGGATGCTCAGCCCTGCTCTGTGTAAAGGTTGGCTATGAGAAAGTTGGTCACCGAAAAAGCCACTAAAGAAGAGCACACTTTGTGATTTGGAGTTGGGAGCTAATTCACATCTTCAGGTGGATTTTTTCCCTCTTTTTGGACTTTGTGGTGTCTTATCTAGCTGCCTCGGTACCGTCAGGCACACAGCCATCCTGTGTGGTGCTGGCCAGGGACCCGAGAGCTGATTCCAACAAAACTTCAGGGATCAGAACCTGTGAGTTTCGCTGGCATCTGACCTGTGGGACGGCGCTCGTTGGAGGCCAGCTGGGTGGGAGCTGGGCCCGTGCTTTGGTTTGGCATTTGCCAGGTCCTGAGGTGTTTGTGATCTGATGCAGCCCCATGAGCTCTCCTGCCAGCCAGGGGAGTGGGTGTTGTGCTGTCTCCAGTTTTTGTTCTCTTTCCATTTTTTCTTATGTTCCATGTTTTGTTTTGTTTTGTTTTGTTTTCGTTTTGTCTAACCTTTATTTTAGAGTTTGGACATCAGGCTGGTGGACAAACTGCAAATGTCCCTGATGCTGGGTGTTTTGCAGGGTTAGTTGCTGAAAGACCAGCTCTGCTAAGTGAAAGGGACAGGGGACTCCAGGGCTTGCTGGCTTTTCCCAAGAGAAAGACACCTGTGATGCTCTGATTTGTCACCACTTTCATTAGAGCAAGCCTGTCCCAGACCAGCATGGCTCTCCAGGTTCCTCCCTGTGTTGGTACAGATGGTGGGGCTGGTTTCAGCATTTGCTTTCTCCAAAATGTGGGAATTTCTCTCCTGGAGAGCCAGGAGGGGCTGGGCCAGTCTGGGAGGTGATGCTGCACCTCACAGCAAGCAAAAAACGTCAGATTATGTCCAGTGTGAGCTTCCCAGTGGTGTTTTGGTATTGTCACTGGTGTCCTGGCTTCCCCATGGCCTTCCCCCGTGGCTGAGGCTGTGAGCTCCAGGGCTGGCGCTCTGCACCGAGCTCAGCTGGGGTTGGGCTCTTCGGCAGCTGCCTTCATGAGCAGTCACTGTCCCACGTCCACTGCTCCCGGCTGGGGGACTCCTGTGCTGGGCCTCGCTCCTCCTTTTATAAAGGGCTGTGAATTGCAGTCCTTGGTGTGCAGGGAGGAGGAGCGGGAAAGCTGCCTCTGGCAGGAGGAGGGCTTTATTGCGCCCGCCGAAATGTCACGGTGGTGAAACAGCTGCGGGCGATGGTGTTCGAGTGATTTGGTGGACGTCTGTAGCCAGAGTCTGTCTCTCTGCAGAAGCCAGACATCACGTGGCTCTCGCCTCACACTGGAAGCTGTCACTGTTGCTAATGTGACACAGCAGAGACGAGATGCTGCTGCTCATTAGCATCAAGGGGGAAAGGGCATCCTCCACAGGATTTGGTGCAGTGACTGCCGCATCATTAACACAGGCGGCCAGCAGCAGCACTTGGCCTTTCATTTGCTTTATATCATCTAGTCTGATAAAAGATCTGGATGCTTGGAATAATTGTTGGTAATGACTAATGAGGAATTGTCAGGCATGCGATTGCCGCGTTCTTTATCTGCGCAGCAGTGTGGCAGACTCGCAGCCTGGTGCTGTGGCAGTATTTATTTGTATTTTGCCAGCGCCTGCTCGCCTTGACCTACGTCGCCTGGGGTGATGGATGAGCACAAACTGCATCCTCAAGTTTAATAACTTAAAGGCTGAAGGGCTCAGACTCTCCTCTGTATCGATTCTTCTTTTTTCTTAATTAGCATTTACAATGATTCTTCCCTAGTGCCTGCTCTCAGGACAGGCTCGCTGGGCAGCTGCCACGTTTTGCTCACCCTGGGGTGTGTTTTTAAGCAAATGGCTGGATAAGCTGCTCCACAAGGTGAGGAGGCTGATGGCTGTTTTCTTCCTTCCTTGCTCTTCCCTAGAAATTGGGAGCTGAATGCCAGAGTGCCGGCTACCCAGGGACCCTCATCCCGTACAAGTGCGATCTCTCCAACGAAGAGGAGATCCTGTCGATGTTCTCCGCCATCAAGACCCTTCATCAAGGAGTTGACGTCTGTATCAACAACGCGGGTCTGGCTCGCCCAGAGCCCCTGCTCTCGGGGAAGACGGAGGGCTGGCGGACGATGATCGATGTGAGTAGCGCCACTGGGAGAGCGGGGACTCTGCTAGATTTGTATTTCTTCTGACCACCAGCACCATTGTCCCCATGTACCCATTTCATGTGTGCAGAGCTGAGGACCTGCTTCCCATTTGGCTCTGACATGGCCTGGGTTTGCTGATTGGGAAGTAGAGAGACATCGTGTGTTGCTGAGCCACATGCCTTCACCTTGGGGTATGAAAACACTCGATACCTTCAGCAGCACTTTTTTCCTTTAGCTCAGTGGTTTTCTAACGAGTAATGAGCTTCATGATTTTTTCTTCAATAGGAAATTGAATGCCAAGCGCTAGCTTTTGTAGCTAATCCTGTTAGTTTTAGCAGTGCGTTGTAAAATGGGCAGATTCTTTTTGGCTTAAAAAGCTGTAATGCCTTTTGTCTTTCTAGTTTAAGTTTCTGCCCATAATCTGGTTAAAGCTGGATGTGAATGAAGCAATTTCATATGCCGAACTGGGATTCTGTGGAAATGGTCCATGCCGTTTATTAGCAGTGCTGCTCCCTGGGTGTTGCTGTCTCAAAAAGATGCCCAGCAGCAACTCAGGACTTCTCCATCTTTTGTCATTATGAGATGGTCCTTTTTCTGCACGCAGCATAGGCAGCCACGGCTGCGGGACCCTGGGCCAGTCTGTGTGCCCTTTTGCTGACCTTCCTGCTGCTCTGGCCAGTGAGGTGCTTTTCAGGAAGGTGGCTTTCCTCTCCTATACTACACTTTGTGCATGAAAGCATCATCCTCATAGGAACAAGAGTTGAACTCGTGGCTTTGAGTGAACCTTGCAGCACCTCCAGCAGCTGTGAGAGTGGATTGTAGTGAAGGAAAAGACAAAGATAGACTAGATGGTTGGACTAGATGATCCTTGTGGTCCCTTCCAACCTGGTATTCCATGATTCTATGGTTTTATGAAGTATATTGGAAAAGCTGCTCAAAGCTGTAGGCTCGGGCCTACCACAGCTGACAGAAGAGTGAGCCAGAACCTGTTGCCTCCTGTGGCAGCTGGTGGCTGTTCATCCAGCAGCAGATTCAGGGCCTGTGTAAAGCGAAACAAGAGAGGTAGGTACATGGAGGCCTCAGACTCCTGCTGCCACGGCAAGAGCTGCTGTACCCTGGCTAATGAAGTTCTTGTTGGGATTTCGGCCAGTCTGCTGGCTGCTGTGACTGCAGCCAAAGCAAGCTCAGCTCAGCTCTGTCTGCCCAGCCAGGCTTTTGTGGGTTGCCCAGCCTGGGTCACTGCATGGCTGCATCTCCCTGTCCCCAGTTGCCATGGAGTCTTTAAAGAAAATTAAGTGAAGTGTAGCTGAGGCTGAGCTGGTGCAAAGCAAGGCACTTGCCAGCATTATCTTGCTGCAAGCCTGGCCCTGTGGGTCACCTGCGCCTTGTAAACTCCTTGTCCTAGTCACTGTTGTTGCATCTTGTGTGGATGCCTCCAGGGATGCTATGTGTCCCTTGCACTCGTGTCTCTTCGTTCTTCTGACCTTGTGTTCTGTGGAAGCTGAGGCCACACGTGGCTTTTGCCAGCTGAAGGGCCTTGGCCATGCTCCATTGCCTTTGTCTCACCTTCCACCACTTTCAGGGAACAAGATTTTGGAATGGCGATTGTCCTATATGAGGCAGTCCCGTGCTGGCATTTACAGTGACCTGGGATTTGGGAGCCTGTGGGGTTCCCCTCCTTGTGGGTACTGCTGTGTGCACCCCTTGGAGCTGCTTTGGGGTGATGGATGGGGTGGGAGGAGAGCAGGGGTGTGGCTCCGCAAGGGCAGCATAAAGAAACCAGGCTAGAGGAATATTGTATTCCCAGAGGTGATGTGTCTACATCTGCTCTCCTTTGCTTGGCAAAAAAAATGCTG
The DNA here is from genome assembly GCF_000695765.1 of Mesitornis unicolor. Taxonomy (NCBI): domain Eukaryota; kingdom Metazoa; phylum Chordata; class Aves; order Mesitornithiformes; family Mesitornithidae; genus Mesitornis; species Mesitornis unicolor. The sequence continues at coordinate 11,795 of NW_010180103.1, read as the reverse complement.
TGGTAGCCCTGGGAACAGACTGAGACACCCAAGCTTTCTTTGTACGCTGGCAGGTTTTTTCTTCCCCTCACTCGATTCCCAGCAGCTGGTGGGTTTGCTCTTGGCTTGTGTGTAATTGTCTGAGTAACACTTGCACCTTTAATGTTAAGGCAAAGCCCTGAGACCCTCCAGAGCCAAATGCTTCACCCACCTCATCCTAAGCAGCCTGCCAAGCCTGGGTTTTGCTTTTTAGCCTGTTGGTAGGTGGTAGAAATAGCTCAGGTTTTTATGTTTTGCTCTGTGTCTGCAGTTTTGTGCCTGTGACCTCCTGGCTTGGAAATGTCGCTCTCTGAGAGCGCCGGCCTTTGACGGGGTTGGAGGAGGGATCTGGGCTGACAGCCTCCCCACTGTGGCACACCAGCCCCAGGGAAACGCTTGCCAGGCCCATTTCTCCTACATGCTCTGAAGCTCTGGGGGTCAGGATGGGGGAAGGTTGCCAACACCTTTCACGGGCCACTGGGCTTTGAAGAGCCAAGCAGGAGCAGGGAGGCTTCTTACAAAGGTCCCTGGGAGAAAGGTGCTAGAGAGCAGCAAGGTTTGAGACGCTGTTGGAGAGTATCAGTGCACTCCTGGGCTGCAAGACAGGAAAAGTTTCTAAACAACCATAGATCTGTCGATTTAGGAGGCATTAGGGCCTTTAATTTAAGGCATTTTTTTCTTTTTGGTAAATTGATTTTTGTTTCCATGCTTTTTTTATGAGCTTTGAGGCTGTCTCCTTTAAGGCTTCCCTCTCAGTGTACCTATTCCTTAAAATTTCCTGCTATACATCTAACAGTCAAAATAGCATTATCATTTACTTATTCCTCCTCTTGTTTTAATGCTCCAGTTCCGCACTGTCTGGTATTTATTCTCAAGGAGGGAACGGCTTCTTCCCAGGCTGCAGAATTCCTGTGTTACTGCAGAGCCCAGCGTTGCCATCCAACAAATTCAGTGTGCGAGCAGGAGGGAGCATGTTGTGGCAGGTGCTAGGCAGGTCGTGAGCCCGTCATCTTTTGGTTCACAGCTTCCCCCCCTTTTCTCGCCACTTGTTTGTGAGGCTGTGCCTGACACGAGGCTGGAGCAAAGTCCTCCCTCTGTCCCCATGGAGTGCGGGATCAGCCAGGGCTGGGTGCTGTGTACGCACCGGCTCCAGGCACTGGGATTTGAACGGCTCCTTCACGTTTCACCCACTGACCTTTACAGCTAGGAATCCAAGCTGAACTTTCCATTTGTACTGTTCAGGGCACAAAGGGCTGCAGCACACATCCTCGCTCTCCTCTAGACACTAAATGGGTTTGATTCTTCTTGGCATTCATTGACCAGCGAGGCTCTGTTCTTGCTTTTCTAGACCAGAGGTTTCTTTTCTATAACCTGTGTTTTCATATGTGCTTAGATGCTGGGCTACTCATTGTGTTGCCTTAGAAAAGGCTGAATCTGGGAAGTGAAATGCTCAGCACTTCCAGGAACGGGATCTTTTCTGTTCTCCCAACCTGGCAATTGGAACTCATTAATTACTAGAAAAATGTGCCTTCATTGTTTCTATTGCATTACCACACACAGTGTGCAGTGTGCTGTGTGAAGGCAGAGTGCAGATGTATTGGCCATCTTTGCTAAAGGGACCTTTGAACCCTTTTGTTCTTAAAATAGGAACAAGGCTGAGAAATGTCTTGCATGGATGTTTGCAACAACGGCCTTTAGGTCGTTTCTCGAAGTGATACAGCCCTAAGCCTTGCTCATTTTCCAGGCATGTTTTTAGGTTCCTGAGTGCCTGTTTCATGTTTTTAAGTGGAATTTCACCTGAAAATCCTGCGGGTGCTATCAGAAAAAGGCAGTGAGGCAATCCCAGCTCAGCTGCCTTCCAGCCAGTTGTTTTGTTGTAACAGGGTGGCTTCTCTGGACTTTCCCATGCGGCTGTTGATTAGCATCTTGCTTTGCCAGCAGTTGTCAAAATGTAACTCTACCCACGCAAGGCAGCATGGCTCAGTGTGAGTCACAGCCTTGGAGCCGGGGCTCAGGCTTTAGGCTGATGTTACCCTCTAGTGGCCTACGGAGATGGAGTGGAAGTGATGCTGCACTAAAGACACAGTGCCTGATGTGTTGTGGATGTCATGGGACAGGGAGGAATGTTGCTTGTCGGGAAGACTTTTTGTACTAATAGTTGCCAAGATCCATATCTTAAAGGACTGGCTCCTCACTTGGTTAGTGTATCAGACTGGAGCGGGTTACTCCTGCTTTCCTTGACCACCTTACTGGGAAATCCAAAAGCTTCAAAGGCCCTGCCTGCTCAGGGCCTGGCTGCACCACTCTGGTGGTTGTCCAGTGCCGCTTCTGCTGACATCTCTGCTCACTTCCTTGCACAGCCAGGGTAAATCTCCAACACAGTGCCAGGGAGCTGATCTCTGCAGCTCCGTGTCTGATGACTGAGGTATCCAGCGGTGACTGTGCACTTGGATGAGGATGCTGACTCTGCTTGTGTTGCCTGGGTACACCAGGGTCAGCTAAGCATGCTGTTTATCTGTCACCAGGACAAAAATTCACAAGCATGGCATCTAGTAATGAACAGGAAATAACAACTGAGACAAAAGCAGTGACTGGAAGATCCTTCAGCTGACCCCACTCATCTTTTGTGTGCTGCTTAGTAATTACATCTCTCAAATTCGTCCCTTTCTGCCTCTTACTTTCTGGTCTCCAAACTAATGTTCCTGTCTTGCATGTCATTTTGTGCTAGCAAGTCCTGGTTAACCTGCCCCATTCCTGTTTATAAGTTTCACAGTGATGAGAGACAGCCCTCTCCTGTATCCTTTGCTCAGTGTCCACGTGGCCTTGTTCCTGCTGCTCCTCCTATTTATAGTTGCACCTGAGATCTGATTCATCAGAAATTTAGTTCTTCCTGGATATTTAATTCATGGCGGTGTTTCTAGACCTGTCTGGCCTGCTCATTTAGTTAGCAAAGTGACACACCATTAGGTAGGACCTGCAGTCCTGCCTTAAAGTGATTACATCCTTTCTAAAGGGCTTCAGCAAATACTTTCTACCTTTCAGCTACTTTTCCAAATCTAAACCACTTGAGCAATTAGCACTGCTGCTGAGATGGCTTGCTCATAAGTCTTGCACACACCTCTGGGTGCTTTGTATTCCCGCTGGGGGAATTTCTACATCTCTGACTTCCTGGAAACTTTGACTCTGTGTTTTCTGGTCAGCAATGCTCAAGATGTCTGCGTGTTAATGGTGGCACATTGCAGAGGCAATACAACTGAGTTTAACCAAGCCATGGTGTGCTGGGAAGTGCTGGTCCAGAGAGCGAGAGCCTGGAAAGCTCTGGATCCTGTGCTAAAGGACTGGATAAATTGCCATGTCCTTTCTTTCTTGGCTTATCCAGTTAGGGCTGAGGAAAATGTCAAGGGACAGTGTGACAGATCGGTGGCTTTCATATGTACAGGGTTACTTGCCCACTCTGGCCTTCCCCATGGCACGATGTGATCTTCAGCTTCATCTGTGCATGAGAAGCTCTTTGCTGGCCGTGTGCTTTGCAGTGCCTCTGAGCACCTGGCTCTCTGACAGGCGATGTCTGGGGATTTCCTTGTTAACTAGCTGACCTAATTACCTGCTGTTAGCATCCTATCAGCTGCCCAAACACCACTGTGCTCAGTGCTGTGCAAAACAAACAACTTTGTCTCCTGGACAGAGTGCTGACCGTGGGGAAGTGCATTTGTTCCCCCTTACCTTGCACTCTACCCTTACACTTCCCTGTAAAACAATTAGGTTCATTTATTTCTTTGGCAGAGGCCAAGGCTGCCTCACAGAACTGGGAATCTGTGCCTCCCCTGCCCAAACCCCTCGTTACTGCAGCCCCGAACTTGGTTGCAGCGTGGTGTGAGGTGTGCAATACGCACGTGTATGTTTCCTGCTTTGGCGTTTGCAGGAATTGCCGTGGGTCGTGGACTGGAACCTGCATCTACGGCTCTGGGCATGCTGGGGCTGAGTCCGCGGGTGTCAGGCAGGACTGATGATCTGAGTTTCTTCTTCTTTTCTCGTCCCTCAGGTCAATGTGATGGCTGTAAGCATCTGCACCCGAGAGGCCTACCAGTCCATGAAAGAGAGAAACATTGATGATGGGCATATTATTAACATTAACAGGTACGTGGGGGGAATGTGGGATCAGCCACATGGGCTTCCTCCTCCCTGCCTCCTAGAGAGGATTTAAGCAGTGGAGCTCTGATCTTGAAGTGGGCTGCTGCCCCAAGGAGGAGTTTTCTAAGGATGGGTGATTTTTTCAAACCACTGGTTTTTTAACCTCTGCTGGTCTAAACACAAGAAAGACCAAACCAGGGGGGAAAGGATAACGCCAACCACTTACAAGAGTGCAAGGTTGAAGACTGAAACTTCTTGACCAGCTCCAGAAAACAACCGTGTTGAGAGGAGCCTCTGGTTGTGTGCATTTCCTGCAGGAGAGGGAAATTCCTCATGTAACCACCATGTCAGCCTCTCTTTCTGTGTTCGTGATGGCTATCTGAATATCCTGTTGGTTCCTTCTCGGGACTCTGCTTGCCCCCCCACCTCTCAGCAGTTTCCTTTCCGCTCTCTCCTCAGCATGAACGGCCACAGCGTTGTGCCACAGTCGGTGGTGCATTTTTACAGTGCCACCAAGTACGCGGTCACAGCCCTCACAGAGGGGCTGAGGCAAGAACTCAGAGAAGCCAAGACCCATATACGAGCTACAGTGAGTACTGTGGGCTCTTCCTCTCTCCTGCTTTTCTGGGTGGTGGAGAGCTGGCAAGATTCATGGGGCAGAGGTTTTCCCTTTGGAAAACAGGCAAGGAAATGCAAAAATAGCAGGTGGCACACTGGGAACGTTCAAGTCCTGTGAGGGGTGCTCATGCGAGCAGAGGGAAGCAGTCAGCTGGGCTCTTATTCAGAGTTTGTATCTCAGGAGTGATGTGTCCAGAGTTAAGTGGTATTGCAAGCTTTTCCATCTTTTTCTCTTTGTCCCTTTGGGGCATGGAGAGGCAAGGACCCATCAGTGGTTCCCCAGAAGTAGCTGCCACAACAGTTACTAAGGCAAAGCCTGCTCTCTTAAACTATTCCCCTAGAAAAAGGGTGGGCAAGGAGAACAATAGGAATGGGGCTGAGTTTTGTTGGGTTTTGTTTGGTTTTGTTTTGTGGTTTTTTTCAGTGCTAAAAAGTTTTCTCTCCTTTTTTTTTTTTTTAATTCCTGAAGGGGAATTACAAATCCTATTAGGATCTGCTCTGCTTTTTTTCCAGTGTATATCTCCAGGACTGGTGGAAACGGGATTTGCTTTTAAACTTCATGATAATGACCCTGAGAGAGCTGCTGCAACCTATGAGAGCATTCGGGTAGGACATGGAGAAATGGAAACAGAGGGAAGTGGCTCTGATTATAATTTATCAGTCTCTGTCCTGGCTAACAGCACAAGAAACTAGTTCTGCAGAGTGCCAGTGCTTTCCAGGATGTAATCAGCAAACCCAGAGTCACAGCATTCAAATCCCAGATTTTGCACTGATGTTTATACACTACCTAGATCTTCATTCAGGTTCAGTCTCCCACTCTATATTTTTCCTTTTATTTTGACATTCCTGTAAATAAGTATCAGTCAGCTTTGACGTTTTGCAGGCTATGAGCTCTTTATTGAAGAGAAGATAGAACAAGCAAACGTGCCTGCACAAGAAGAAATGTGAGAGCATGTTGTCTTGCAGGTGGCTAGCACAGGATTTCTTGTGCTTCTCTAGGAATTTTTGATAAGGATGGCAATGCCCGACCTGGCAGAATTACTGTGCCAGGAGTAAGATTATTCACAACAAATGGGGAATTATCAGCACCAGACATGTCCTTTGTTAATTTTTTTATGGATTTCTTTTTTCCTGCTTGCTTGCATCTTTTTTGTCATGCCCCAGTGACACCGTCAAAACTCATTATTGATGGTTAGGAAGGGAGTGATCTTGTGGTGAACTTTCCGAGGTGCCCTTTGACTGAGAATCTCTTTCCTCTGTTTCCAGTGTCTCAAAGCTGAAGATATGGCTAACGCTGTCATCTATGTCCTCAGTGCCCCCCCTCACGTACAGGTAGGCTGTGGGTGGGCTGGAGGACTCTGCTGTGGGTGGCTGAAGGCATGGGGGGTAGCTGCTGCCCCAGCATTTGCTAATCAACATTGTGGGTGCTGTATCAGCTTGTGTGCTTAGTGGCTGAGGCTGGGGATTAGCAGTGGTCACGTTTGTTTACACTTGTCTAGGTGATCCTGCTCTGGCAGGGGGGTTGGACTGGATGACCTTTCGAGGTCTCTTCCAACTCCTAACATTCTGTGATTCTGTGTGGTTCTGTGATTCCCTTATGGCAGCTATGGATTGCTCTGCTCAGGCTGCTCCCAGCCCTGCAAATCCAGCAGACGCAGCTCTGACTGCAGAGAAGGACTGCGCGAGGCAGGGGAACGGGAGGGGTATGGGCTCATTTTGCCCTTGTTCTGGATGATGCCATCTGAGATTTGCTGGATCAGGTACTGTCAGTTGGCAAGTCGTGTCTTGGGCCTGATCCTGCCAAGTGCTGTGTATCTTCCCAAGGGTGGTGTGAGATGCCTGTGCTGTCAGAGGGACTTCCCTCCTGGGAAACAAGAAATAAGAAACCAACTTTGAGCCAGAGGAAGCAGGAGGCAGGAGTGGTGTCAAAGTTTAGTATGTGCAACATAGAAGTTCCTGTTGCAAAGGCAGACTTTGATCACGAGAGGTTTAGCAGCCCCTTGTGTGAACTCTGCTCCTTCGAAGCAAGACGTGGCTGTCTTGACACTGGATCAGTAGTGGTAGCTGGCCTTGACCCCAGAAGATAAAACGTCCTGCCCATGGCTGATCAAGCCGTGCTTCTGCTTGAGCCTCTGTGAGCAGGACCAAACTAAAGGCTTGAACCATGAGAGTTTATAACCGGTGTCATCTCACACCTTTTCTATGTGTGCTTGTGCTTTAATCCCTTCTGCTAAAGGCAGAGCAATCACATTCACCTTTATTCCTCATATCTCAATTAAGCAGGCTCATTTTTAGTCACAGGGACTTTCTTCATGTACAGCTTGCTACTGCAATGGTGCAGCATGGAAGTGTCCAGCGCAGGATTTAAAATGGACTTCAGTGCTCCAGTAAAATCCTGTGTTGGTCTCTTCTAGATTGGAGATATACAGATGAGGCCCACGGAGCAGATATCATAGCAAATGAAGAGGACCATGAGCAGCACTGTGTATCCACTCCACTTCAAACCCTCTGGCAATTTAGGGTTTCGTCGGCTGGCTAGCAACGTTTTAATCAAGTACCAAGGATCACGTTTGAAGAATTATTTTTCTCTCCCTCTCTCTGAGCTGGTGCTGGTGCTGAGCCAGTTTAAGAAAAATAGTAGTGGGTCTGTTTCTCCCCTACTTCTTTCTGAAACTGTTGAAGAGTAAAATGTATTTGAAAATAATGCAGGGAAGTGGTTTGTGGAAGATTGTTGTCTCCAGGCTGGTTTATTCTTCCTTTTGCTTTCTTTTCAAGGTTTGTTTGATCTTATTTGCTGAAGGACATAGGTGAAGTGGCACAAGATGTTTGCCAGCTTCATTGTGCTTTGGGTTTGAGATTTTCAGTGGATGTCATACATGAGTCCATCTGATTTTGGGTTTATTTTCATCACATTGATTACTGATGGTAACGATGCATGGGGTATTTTCTACTTCTTTCATACTGCACTGCCCTAACCCCAGTGTATGATCTCGCCCACCTCCCCACACCCTTCTTTCCCATTCACATGAGTCATGCCTACCAAGTTTGAGGAAGTATAAATGTGTGTGTTTGCTATTTCTCTTTCTTTCTAGGTAGGTAGGTAAATAGTTGGAGGAAAAGTACCTGTACTTCTGCAGGTTAGATTGATCACCTAAGTGGCATAGTTACAGTAAGAGTGGGTTGTTTGGTATTTTTAATAAAAACTAAATGTGTGCTGTCTTGTGATCACCTCTATCCTTGGTATCATCTCCCAGCACTCTTGATGTTTTTGTATGTGATATTTGCATGCATTGACACTTTTCTGGAAATATTGATCGGTCTTAGAAAGATATATGGTGCTGTTTAACTGCTGGTGCTGCTGAGTTGGAAATGTTGAAAGTTTGTTTATGTGTGTAGATACAAACTCAGAGAGAGAGAGAGAGAGTGTGAAATGAACCACGCCGAAGCTGTCCAATATGAAAAGATATTAGCAGGGGTGTTTGCCTGCAAAGCAGCAGGTAAGAGGTCTGGTTCAGATCTCGTGCTGGTTCTACGCTGGTGCAGCCCCATTGGTTTGTTCTGGATTTATAATAAGGAGGGAGAAGAGAATCAGCCTCAAAACTGATACACGCAGAGCTGGAGACCACTTGAGTTGTCTTAAGACTCCTGCAGAGCGGCAGAAACACATCTATGCAGTGCAACTTGCTGCAGAGCTATGGAGCTGTGAGTGTACATGTTGCCTTAAGATTGTGGACTCGCTTCTGCTGCGCTCTGGACTTTCTGTAGCATTTTGGAAGGTGAACCATTGGTTTAGGTGGAGCAGGTATGGTCAGTTGATCAGAGCAGAGGATTGGGAGCCAGAGAAACTTGGGTTGGATTGTTTTGCTTATCTGTGTTACTCCTCCATAAGGGAGACCAGAATGGGGCCGCTATGTTGTGAGTTTCAAATCCCTGTATAGCCTTGGTCAAGTCACTTTACCTCTCTGCCTCAGTTTCCCCATCTGTAAAATGGGGATAATAATACTTACCTACCTCACAGGGGTGTTGTGAGGACTCACAAACTTTTGTAAAGCACTTTTTGAATATGAGAAGCGCTATGTAAGTGCTGAGTGTTGATATGAAGTATTATTATTAATTAAATCTCGTGATACGTAGAATTCCTTGTGCCAAAGGTGAGCAACTGTAGAAGGATACAAGGAGAAAACTGGTAAAACATTCCTTTGTAATGGCAAAACAAAGGCAATTTGCCCCCCCTTTTTTTTCCTTTTTATAAATACATGCTTATGGTGTGTTCTGCCCATTCCTCATCTGTCATCTTCTACTGGCATGTTCGCATAGCCTCGTCTCTGGAATTGGCCTTTTAATTTACTGTGAGTGAAATCCATGCCCCATGGTGCAGCAGAGAGCCTGCACCAGCTGGGGAAGCTCCTCGCTTTCTGTGCTGATGCTCAATTCGGAGGTATTTGTCTAAGGAAGGCTCAAGCATTACGGTGCTTTTTTATAACACCTCTGTGATCTTCAGCGAGGCTTGATATGAAAAGTCCTGGTGTTTTCCTTAAGGTTTCTTTTGAAATTCAGCAGATGCACTTCACAGTGTGTGCCATCTTTTTAAGAGAAGATGGTTGAATGAGGAGTTGAAACCCCTGAGAAATCATGAACAACTGAGCAGAAGGAAAATGAGCAGGGGCGTGGGTAGCAGTGGTGAAGCATCCGAATTGCTGGCCACAACTGTGTACAAAGTTAAGCTGATGTTGAAATACGTGGCTGAGGAGGGACCTCACTGATCTTTCTGCTCTGTAAAGAGAATTGCTTAAGATGTAAGGCCTTGGAAGGGGGCCAGTCTGGGCAGTTGCTCTCTGCAAATATAACCTGGCTGACCTGCAGCCTTGGAAGTTTGGGGTTCCCCGCCCCAGAACATTTGTAACATTTGCAAGTCTATAAAAGAACCTTGAAATTATATCCAGTGTATTTTTCCATTTCAAATGTGGTTTTAGGAGATAAT
>NW_010180103.1:0-2016 GCF_000695765.1 Mesitornis unicolor | reverse complement strand
TCCTGCTGCTCATTAACTTCCCATGTGAAGTTGTTGTAGTCACCCCATCAACAAAGTGGGGCCTGTGGAAGGGTTAGAGTGGCCAAGCAACCCACGTCAGCCTCATGTAACGTGCTGGCACCTTGAGCCACCTTCCTGGGATGAAATGGGATCCTGAGGCATTGAAAAAAACCCCAGACAAGAGGGTGAACATGTAATTTATCAGTAGGTTTCTAATTGTGAACTGTAAAATAAAGAATAAAGAGAGAGGCACACTGTGGTTCTTTTCTTGTGTGTATAGTAGTTTTCGGGTTAAAACGTAACATCCTTTTTACTGTTCACAGCTAAACCTTTCCTTTGTGAAGAGTTCAAACAGAAATGTGATTTTTTTTTCTTTTATTTTTTATTCTTTGTGAGAAAAACCTTAATTGCTCTCTGATGCACAATAGCATCCAGTTTTCTCATGGATAACCTGTGGAGGTTGGACTCGTCCGTCCTTGTTCGAATGAAGCCGCACTCTACAGGGCTTCTCTTCAGAGAAGGGACTTCAGTCCCCAGGTAGGCTGTTGGGCACGGCTGCGTTTGCCTAAACTATGCAAGGGATGAGCCGTGCTCACTATTGGAACTTGGATATTGAACTTTTTCCAGTCTTTTGTGCTTGCCTGGAAGCAAGACAGATTATGGCCGTCGTTCACTGAAGGCTTTTTTGTTCCCCAGTCCCTGTCAGCTTGTCCAAGTGAAGAGGCACGTTCCTGAGCTCAGGTTTGCTGTCACCAAAATACAAGATTTTTTGCAAATAAGTAATGAATAGCTGCCATTGCTGGATTTGAGGCAGATGCTTTGGATACCTTGTAAATAGGCAGAGTGCATTTGAAGAATTAAAGCTGTGTTTTTTTCCTATTCTTGTGCCTTTTTTTTTTTTGGGTCGTATATATATATTACCAGTTATGTTAAATCTGCTGTGCCTCCAGCAGTCATGTTATCTGGCACATGGTGTGATCTCGGGTGACTCATCTCAGCTCTTATTTTTTGGCAGGAGGAACCACAAGCACAGTTGGCTCTAATAAGCAGCAGGAAAAACAGGATTTTACTTAGGATCTCTGAACATGTAAAAGCGACTTCATTATGTTTTTGAGGCCTGACGTAACTTGCCAGTACCTCAGGCTAGCAGTACAGAAAAGGACTGAAATGCTTTTGCTTCTCTCTACAATATAGTTTAAAATTTATATTGTGGTTTGTCCCTTGAGGCCTATGCAGTGCATTTGAGAGGAAGCCCTAAAGCCCTAAAGCTGCATGTGGGGGTTTGATCCTGTACCTATTGCTGGGAATGACCTGGTTCCCTGTTTGCTTGCCCCTTGTCTATCCACTTATGAAATTAAAAGATGGATATAAAATACCATGTAATCAGAAGAGCGAGTGGGAGCGAGTCAGGCCTCCTGGCACCATCAGAGTGTGTTCAGAGGAGCGCGTTGGAATTGCCGTGCCTGGGCAGTAACTCGGCCAGGACCTCATCCTCCCAACGCGTTTCCAGCCGATTAGATGATGTTTGCACGGTTTCCATTGTCTGTGGGGTTTTACAGCCTGCCTGAGCACACACAGCCTTTGGGAATGGGGTCAGAGAGAAATCCCCACTCCCTGAGGTAACAGCAGTTCAAGCATTCATTATTATTTTAATATTAAAAATACCTGGGCTAGGACAGGGCTTTCCAAGCACCAGTGCTTTTGTTGCCAGACCAGGGTGGTGGGGGTTGTTTGGGCTGGGGCCTCACGGGATGCGGTCTTTGTGAGATGCCCTAATGAAGCGTTTAAAAACTGTTTTCTAGTTAATTAAGGCCGGGTAGCTGGTGGGTCTGCTCCCCTCCGCAGCCTTTGTCAACGAGCCTTTGTCAACGGGGCGACCCGGCTTGGTACAGGAGCGCGGAGACAAGGCCGTTCTCTTCTCTCACGGCTGCCAGAGCCCCTTGCGGCCTCTGGCCACGAACAGAGGCTCCGGTGCCCGGGAGGGGAGGGGAAGTGAGACGAAAGACACCCGGGCCC
>NW_010180102.1:0-812 GCF_000695765.1 Mesitornis unicolor | reverse complement strand
GCTTTTTCTGCGATATCTTGGATTTACATATGCAAGCACATTTAAATCAATGGATATTAAGATTTATGAAGGACAAGGTAGCTGCCTTCCTGTTCCTACTTTCCTGTTCTTCCTTCACTTCCCAGCTGCTGTTTTTAGAAACAACCTTTTGTCTTTCAGTTACAAAAGATATATTCTTATTTCCTATAAGATTAGTTCTACCAGTACATATAGATAGGAGTTTCATTACATGTGTAAACTATCAGTCCCACCAGACTGGAAGGGCACAAATTTAAGTAATTTAATTTTATTTCCTTCCATGTGAGAAACTTAAAAAGCTTAAAAAATATTCCAAAGCCTAATAGTGAATGATCCTTCCCCAGAGTTCTAATGAATAGAAACTGATCTTTGTTTTATGCAGATGTCAAAAGAGGTAATCTAACAAATCACTAGAATAGGCATGTATAATAAAATTTTCATAGCCTTTTTACCTGTCTAATTGCATAAATGGCCAAAACCAGAATGAACAATTTGTAAGTTGCTCTTTCCAGAACTGCTTCTGGGAGTAATCATCCTCACTCTATGTAGGCTTTGTGGTTCAACCTCTTAAAATAAGGTAAGAGGGTTGAGTTCAGAAACAGAGGATAAAGGAGGAATATTGCTTTTGCTATCTGAAAAAGTTGAGAAAACCCAATTTAAAAAAGAATTCATGTTAATAGATTGGATCTCATTGCTAGAAAATGCTATTAATTCTGACATGGGAATTGGTGCACTGTTTATAGAGAATTTTTCTTATATTTTGTTGGGGTATATTTGGTAAAAGCCATCATCCA
>NW_010180101.1:5413-5646 GCF_000695765.1 Mesitornis unicolor | reverse complement strand
TCGGGAGTCTGGAGCGGGATGGGGTAGGAGGGGGGATTGGAATCGCTTCAGTGCTGGGTGACAGCGGGGCTTGACTTCTTGCTTTCAAGTGGGGGTACCCTCAACTCGGGGTTGGTGGGGACGTAGAGGACGGCGTGTCCTTCCCCTGGAGTGCATTTGGCACTGTTGGCGTTCAGCCTAATGCGTAAAAGCAGCTAAATCCCAGTCAGGGTTAGGGATTTGAGCTGCAAGGC
>NW_010180101.1:0-5365 GCF_000695765.1 Mesitornis unicolor | reverse complement strand
GGTGTGGAGAGCTGTCAGGAGCCATTCCCCTGGCTGTGTCCCTTGTGAAGGTGAATAGAGCAGAGGCCTGCCCAGGCTTTCAGAGAAATAGTGTTAAAGCTGCATGGGACTGCACTGGGAGCTTTACTCGGGATGTTAGATTGTAATCTTCTAATGTATTAATTATTACAAATTTTTCTTTTTTCTTTTTTTTCTGTTTCTGCTATTCTGTATATATTTTAGCCATGCTTAAGACATTCTGCAGTTGGATTTTTAGAAAGGCCAACTTTCAGAAGACACGATTGTATTTCTCCCTTGTGCAGAATCATGCACCAATTTCTTTATGCCCCAGACTTCTCATGTTCGGTGCCACGGTGGCACACGAGAGGAGATGTTGCTTTGGGAGCTGCTGCAGTGCTGTGATGGTGACATCAGTGCAATGCAGATAAATGCAGGGAGTGATTTAGAGCAATCTCCTTTACTCTCTGTCCTTGCTTAGTGTAGTGCTGAACTTGATTCCATAACTGCAGCTTGTGAATAGAGTGCTTGGAGCTCAACTCACAACTGAGCTACATGAAATGCATAAGATCATGATAAAAAATTTAAGTGTGTTATCTCTTGACGTTTTTTGTAGTGATTGAGGAAATCTCACTGAAACAATCACTTATTTTAGATTTCCAGAAACACCCTGGGTGCGGCATTTGTTGCTACAAGAAACATCCATGCCTCCAAAACATGCTTTCAGAAAACTGGTGAGTCTGAGAAAGGGCTTCATATCAGAGTGTGGTTTAAGAATGTGCTCTATCAGGCAAAAAGAAATTTGAATATGGAGTGTGAGAGTGAGTATGTGTGTGCCAGTTGAGAAAACACTTGAGGACGTTTATGTACTGACAGTATTTAACAGTGAACTGTCTGTTATACAACTGCATCGAGGAGACTTCATTTCTATAACTGTTCAAGTTATGCCCAAAGGAATGGTCACGTGTCGGTTGGCTTACACAGCTTACCTGCTTCATGAGGATTTGTTTCAGTCTCCAACTCCTGCAGAATTATTTGAAATAAATACCTCAAATGCGAGTTTCCTGTCTTGTTTGTAACAGGATGAAGAAGCAGAGGACTCTCCCAGGCCTGCATTGGTGTGACCTTGTGTCCTTGAGTATAACTCTTGCTGCCAGCATCTTGGTGTTTAGAGAAGGCAGTGACACTGCATAGCGGTATTATTGGTAGTGGTTCATGTACAATTTTTGAAGTGGTTTAGGGTGATTAAAGGTATTATTAGGAAATAAGTTTCACAGTGTCATTTACTGTGTTCTAGCTGAGGAAATAAATAGTTTTCGGAGGTAGACTGCCAAACAAATTTCAAGAAGGTGGAGAATGATCTTAAAGGTCTTTTCCAACCAAATGATTCCATGAACTTGCTCCTTAAATGTATTGAGCTCCTTTAAATTGGATTACAAATCAGCTGGCAGGGTGTTTTGATGCCTCCAATCTAAGTAAAATGCTCTGCAAGAGGACCTGGCATGTCTGTTCTTTCTGAGCTAAAGCTAATTATTCTAACTGCTTTCTAGAGGCAGAGATTGCTAGTAATGTAGGTCATAATGATGGAAGCTGATAACTGAACAGCCATCAGTGTTTTGATTGAAGCTGGCTTGTAGTGATGTGTTGAAGCTGCTTTCATTGGCTGAGAATACAGAAGCTGTTACTCACCATGTTTTATGTTGGGAAGAGAGTTGCTTGTTCGACCTTGTGGTGTACCTCGCGTTGTGAATTCAAAACAAGCTTACTGAATTCATCTTGTGTCTTAATGTCCTAAATCTGGTTTGAAACTTCTCTTTGCAGGTACTGCTGAGGTATCCTCTATTCTTGAGGAACGTATTTTGGGAGCTGACACCTCTGCTGAGCTTGAGGAGACTGGTCGTGTGCTCTCAATTGGTGATGGTATTGCCCGTGTGTACGGCCTGAGAAATGTCCAAGCAGAAGAAATGGTTGAATTCTCTTCTGGACTGAAGGTAAGCTTTCACTGAAGCAGTTTGTTTAGCCTGGAAGTATAAAGATGACTTTTTTTTTTCTTTAAGGAGAACCTGAGACTATGCTTGTAGGTACCCAGATGGATCTTTTACAGGCTTCACTACAATTTTAATGCATAGTAACTAGTTGAAATAGTGCTACAAAAAAACCTAAATATTATTTGAATTTGTAATTCTTTGCTTTCAGTATTCTTATCTAGTTCTTGGCCAACATTTAAACTTTATTTGTCGTCATCTTTGAAGTATTAAGAAATAACCGGGCATTTGGTTTTTTTGGTTTCAGGCTGGCTTTTCTGGTTACTGTTGAATAATAGCCTCTCTGCTTCCAATACAGTGTGCCATTTGCTGGCTTCTTGTAGTCCTAAAAGTAGACTGGAGTTAAAAGGCTGTCTGGCTGTTCTGAGAGTACTGCAACATAATTTCCAGTATTTTTAATGACCTAACTCACCTTAGACAGGAAAGCTGCCAGCGCTTTACCCTTGTCCAATTCTGAAGCAAGAGAGAGATGTTGTATTTCGACCCTGCTTATCCTTTGTGTTCTTTTATAGAACATGTAATTAATTATGTAGTAAGGTGAAGACTTAGGCAGGTTTTCTCACCAGCATAGAAGAACATGTCTGCATTGTACATAAAAGCAGAACATTGCCTGTTATTGCAAGTAGGATTGAGATGAGATGATGCTGGGTGTTCTACGCTGTAGGATAATCATAACAGTATTAAACTGTCAGCACGTGTTTTCTGAGGATAGTGTGATCTTTGTCCTAGGGTATGTCCTTGAATTTGGAGCCCGACAACGTTGGTGTTGTCGTGTTTGGTAATGACAGACTGATCAAGGAAGGGGATGTTGTGAAGAGGACTGGTGCCATTGTGGACGTTCCCGTTGGGGAAGAGCTGCTGGGCCGCGTTGTAGATGCCCTGGGCAATCCAATTGATGGGAAGGTGAGTGTCACTAGGTCTTCACTCCAGTTGCTTGTGTCTATGTGATACAGACTGTAACGGGTTGTTTTGGGTTTTTTTCCTCAATTTTAAAAGGGTCCTGTTACATCCAAGACGCGTAGAAGAGTTGGCTTAAAGGCCCCTGGGATCATTCCCAGAATCGCTGTGCGTGAACCTATGCAGACTGGTATTAAGGCTGTGGACAGCTTGGTGCCAATTGGTCGTGGCCAGCGTGAGCTGATCATTGGTGACAGGCAGACCGGGTAAGTTAAATGGCCAGGCTAAAAGTGCTCCCTTAAACAGAGATTTGAGTACGGCATGTGGTGATGTACAAAGCTGAGCACAGAGCTGTGTGGAGGCTGGGAGAACCATAGGCAGCTTAACTGACAGAGCTCTCTGTTACATAGGAAAACTTCAATTGCAATTGACACAATAATCAACCAGAAACGATTTAATGATGGAACAGATGAGAAAAAGAAGCTGTACTGCATCTATGTTGCAATTGGCCAGAAGAGATCTACTGTTGCTCAGCTGGTGAAGAGGCTTACTGATGCAGGTACGGATTTTTGTAGGTGGTTGAGTCTGACAACTCATGACATCTTGTTCTCATTATATTGCTGAATACTGTGATGAAATCTGCTAGCTGCAAATAGGGACAGAATTATTGTCTTATTACACATGAGAACTACTTGCTTTTCTGGACAAGAAATCTTCCTAGGTATCTGGGGGGGGGGAAACGCCTTTGCTCCATTGTATTAGAAGACTGGTGTGAGGCTCTGAAACTGCTGAATTGCTTTTGGAAAAGTCACCTTCCATGGTTTTTTTTAGCAGAGTTCAGAGAGCTTCCTCTTGGCATTTGGACAGGTCTGATGACAAGCTATGGCCTGCAAGTGTTCATGGTCTTGACATTTGTAACATGTATGCAGGTCAGTGTGATTGGCAGTTACAAGTTTAATGGAGACACTTTGCTCCCAAACAGACTTGACTGTCCAAATGTGAGGGGTTAAATGACAGCATCTCTTCAGAAACTATGATCTTGTTGACCAGGGCTGTGTATGTAATAGAGCTTGCAAGAGATCAGGCACCTTGCCTCTTGCCTAGCAATACCTAGCAATAAAAAACCCTGCATTTTAATGACACTGATTTGTGTATTACTATGAAATATGAATAGTACTTCCTTGCAGAAGCTGGGAAATAGCAGACTTTCAGGCTGAGTTACTTGTAGAACCAAAGTGTCTTAGTGAAAGTTTAAACTTCACTTTAACATGTGCAGATTTCTTTCCTAGTTAGCCACTGATTGCCATCAACTTGCTCTTGAAACTTTTTGAGTTAGTTGTGCGAAGGGACATACTAATCTAGCGTGGTGTTCTTTCCTGTAACAGTGTAGTGCTGCTGCCTGGGCTTGCTTCAGGAGCTAGTAGTACTTCACGTATGTGTTGTATTTGCTGATTGTGGGCATGATGAGGTTATGTACTTATGCTGTTGTGTGTCTCCAATTCTTTCCAGATGCCATGAAGTACACTATTGTGGTTTGTGTGGTCTCCCACACCATCCGATGCCGCACCCCTTCAGTATCTGGCTCCCTATTCAGGCTGCTCCATGGGGGAATACTTCAGAGACAATGGAAAACATGCGTTAATCATCTATGATGATTTGTCCAAACAGGTCAGTAAATATTGCTTGTAAGCCTCATTGTCTAGCATTTGTGTTTGCAGCTGTAAGATCAGCTCAGGTTTAGAATTCCAGAATTTTAAACGAGCTACTGAAGTCTGAAATCTTTCTTTCTACCACACAGGCTGTTGCCTTTCGTCAGATGTCTCTGCTGCTGCGTCGTCCACCTGGTCGTGAAGCCTACCCAGGTGATGTGTTCTACCTGCATTCTCGCCTGCTGGAGAGAGCAGCCAAAATGAACGATTCCTTTGGAGGCGGCTCTCTGACTGCCTTGCCTGTCATTGAAACTCAGGCTGGTGATGTGTCTGCTTACATTCCAACCAATGTCATCTCCATCACTGACGGACAGGTAGGACTTGTTTGCATGCTAGTACTTTTGTGTAACTTACTGGCAGGTCTCTGAGGAGGCTTCCAGGCTTCTGACCAAGATAATAAAACACTTTTTCTCCTACAGATTTTCTTGGAAACTGAGTTGTTCTACAAAGGTATCCGTCCAGCCATCAATGTTGGTCTGTCCGTGTCCCGTGTAGGTTCTGCTGCTCAGACCAGGGCTATGAAGCAGGTTAGTGTGAAACTGCTGCTCCTCATCACACTAGAAATGACTAGTGTGTAGGCCTTAATCCATTTAATTCTAATCTACTGTGAATAGAGGGGGAATAAACCTTTGGATTCCTTAGCATTATGAAATTATAAAAAAAACAGACTTTGAGGATTTCTTGGCTATTTCCATTGCCTGCTGAGAGAGGTGGGGA
>NW_010180100.1:0-5401 GCF_000695765.1 Mesitornis unicolor | reverse complement strand
TCCTTTTCAGGCTGGTAACCCTTAAACCACACCACTTCTTAATTTCATGAGCTTGCTTTTTATGTTAATGGAAAACATCTTTTGCCTTGGATGTCTGTGATGCATGTATGACCATACTGTGTTTTTGGAGATGGGAGATGTTTGGCTTAAGGGCAAAAAATGTTTTAAGCTAAGTGAGTATGTATATTCGAAATGTTCTCTTAGCTAGTCATCTACAGGCAATGTCAAAATGATCTCCATTTCTGCCGGACATTTATTGGTTCTACTCAGCACAGTGCTACATGATGACAATGCTTAACTGAGTTTTTATCAACATTGTCATTTTTTCCCCTTTTATTTCTTCATGTGAATCAGTTTGTTCCTGCAGGGGTGGCAGTATGATCTGCAAAGAAAAATATCCAAGACCTGTTATAAATGTTTTGAGGGGAACTAGCAATTAGTGTCACTTGAACTTGTTTTCTGAAAATCCAATAGATATCTGGATTTTCATAAATCCATGGTACGTAGAAAATATTTCATTCTGATTCTCAAAAAAGTGAAATTAGGTGTTCTAAAACTTAGTGGTAGCTTGGGCTTTTTAAGCAATTCCCTAGAAGCTTTGAAATTACTGTATGAAATCTAAGTTAAATATATAGCTGAAGACCTTAAGTCACATTTATGAAAGACAAAGCATAGATTGGAAAATATCAAAAAGCATAATCTCTCAAGTCCTGTTGTGTATTCTGGATAATAGATGCTCCGTGCCTCAAATACATACATTTAATATTCTCTGTTCCTGGTTCAATAACAGTGAAATAGCAGATACTGTTTTTATACGAATACATGATATTTCACTTATGGTATCATCAACATAATAATGAGGGTGGTAAAGGCTGACAATCAATTTGTGTATTTTAACAGAGTTGTCATATATAAACTTGATTACTTCTTTATGGAACTTATTCAAACATGTGAGGTCTTTGGTGTCCAGTACAGTGAACAACACTGTCCGTATTCATTATTAAATATGTTAATTTGGTACCTGCCTAATATTAGCTACCCCTGTGTACAGTGTCCATACTATTATTCAATAAAATTAAAATAAACTTACATTACAATAACTCCTGAATTGCGAAGGCAAACATCACGAAGGACAGAAGTTATTACAGCCTTAAGATTAATTGTATTATTTTGATTTGGTACCACTTGCAGGTGTGCTGTGGTGCAGTATTAAGACAAAGTGACACTACTTCTACCCTCCAGAGTTTCCTGTTTCACTCTATATATAGACACTGTAGTAGAAAGATAAGAACTTAATGCAAATCATTTACTATCAGTGCTTATAGCAACACTTGAACAAACCGTTGCTGTTAGTAATATGGTGAAGTAAAATATCAAGATCCTGCTTTCTGTTCCATTCCTCACCTTGTGAACAACCTTGTAAAAGTAATTTAATCCTTTTGTGCTCTGAGTTCCCCATCTTTCAAATAAAAGAGTAGTACAAGTCATTAATATTTTTAAGTACTAAAAGATCCTCATACTAAAGAAACCACAAAATGAAGAGATTTATTACTCTTTTATGATGTAACAGCCAAAAGTCAAAACCCATAAGCTGTTCCCACATGATGGTTATTAATCCATGAGTCTAGCAAAGAGGTAAAAAAGCTCCTATATTGGGGATGTGAGCAGCACAACTGGACTTCACTTCCCTTCAAACCAGTAAAAGATCTGCCTCTCACTTCAGATGACTTGAATCAGGCCAGCAAAGTTCAGTAAAATCAGTTAGGTGTGTAAAGAATACTTGTACTGTGGATCGGGGCCATACTTCACAGCGACCCAAATGCCTATCAGTCACTCAAGGCAGAAAGAAGTCTTATGTTCCAGTAAGTGATGCCAAGAGCCCTGTGTGAAAAGAGCTCAAAATTCTTCTGGAAGAGAATTCAGACGCAACTGAACAGAGAACAAATTCTTCATTTTTTGATGTCTTTATTTAGCAAATTTCCTTAGTTTTACTTAGAGCAAGGTATGCATAGACTTTGGAAGGTGAGCAGGTGGGAGGTGCTGTCTTATTAAAATAAGTTTGCCAGGCTCCTGAGAGAGGGATGCTCAGGTACATGACATCCAAGTCAATGAAAAAGAGGGAAATTAAGCAGTCAGCAGAGCTACCATGGAGCACATTAATTTGAATTGGTCTAAGGACATGTCTGTACTGAAGTGGCACAGGCCCCTGTACCTGCTTCATCTACACAAATGACAAGAGTGGAGCAAAGGGCACCTGAGGCATAGATAGATCTGCAGGGTGTCTGCTCTGTGCAAAACAAGACCAGAATCAAACGCTTTACAATTAACAACAACAAAAAAATGCCATTTCAGAGGGCAGATGAAGACCTATTTTTACCCTGAAGAACAGAGAAGGGACATTGCATACTCCTTTCAGAGCATTAGCCCTGGAGACACTCCTGCATGATACCACACAACACCTTCTCCTCTATATGGACATCCACTCACTGAAATAAACAGAAAATACTCTCAGCTTTTACCACTCCCTCATTTTGCTCTGGCTAGGAATATGGAGGGCTCCAGCCATATCTTCTCTTTAGCTCTGGGGCCAGGGTAGGAGAAGCACATCAAAACACTTTTTGCCCCCATGGCCACTTTTTCTCTCCCTCTAATCATACCTGCTTCCCAACTCACCATGCCAAACTGGCGCATGATACTAGCAGGGCAGCCAGGTGAGCTTGCTAGTATTCAGAATACAGCTCCTTTTCCAGAGATTCTGACTGCTCTCACTATGTGATTCTGCCGCTGGTGGGAAATAGGTAATAAATTATAAGACTGTATAAGATAGACTTGAGACTCCTCTATAGAAAAGACTGCAAGGCACCTGAGAGGTTTAGTAGCTTACACTGCTATTTTTATGACAGCATAGTAAATGTCTTCTAATATCTCCCTCATCCCCCACTTGCCCAGCTACTGTCTATTACTGCTTGCCTGACAAAGATTGTGGGGGGGGAAGCAAAGAGGGAGAAACTAGGGCAAGGTAGAAGAGCTGTGTGAGAGAAGGGAAGGTGATACCCAATACCCATAAAAAATTTGTTTTTAATTCCCTGGCTATCACAGATAGTGGCTGCTGCTAGCATTTAAGATAAGATTAGTCAGTGTTGTGCTATCAGCACCTCCACATTTTCCCTGCAGGGACTCCTTCTGACAGGCTGAAGCTGGAGGCATGTCTGAGGATTAACACGAGCTAATGATTATACACTAAAGCTTTGGAACTGTCGGACTAATAGGATTAAGCAACACCAGATGCAGGTCCCCGTTCAGGTTAAAAATGCACTTTTTACATTACAAAGTCAGACAGATCCCTTTGAACACGCAATGAATATGGATGTTTTCAATTATCACAGTCTTCCAGGGCTATACGATATGGTAAATTAATCCCTTTAGAACATCGGAAACAGGACAAAATAGCCTTCTTGAAGATGAAATCCCTCGTTTTAGATTTTCTTTCATGGGGATAAGCAGTGGTGCACCACATATAATTAATCTTATTACAAACAGAGAGAAAAGAGAAATATAAAAAAAACCCAATGGCCAAAAATTGTTTAAATATTTGAGAAACTAAGGGGTAGGAGAGGTGGGAAAACTTTTAAATCAACATCTCTTAATTAATTTCCACAACACTGAAAAACATGGAGATATTGCTCAGAAAATTATACTATTTTTCTGTCCTTCAGCCAGCAACAAAACACAATAAATAATATTTTTAAAGTCTTTTAGGAAACAGACAATAGAAATATGTTCTTCAGCAAAACAGAAGGTTTTAAAACTAATTCAGTTCTGCTTTGAAGGGCTAAACCTTAGTGCGTTTGGTCAGTAGAGTGTCTGAAGTGGCAAGAATTTGACCCCTTCAAATTTCTCTATGATGAGGTTCTAATTCCTGGAAGGAAAAGAGTAAAGAGGGAAAAATAGCTTTGATAAAGGAGAATGGTATCATATTCAGGCTGATCAGGGCCGCAGACTCTTCAAACTTGAATCTTGAGAGAAAACATGGAAGTAATGTGACCTGGCAGTCAAAAACAGTGGGAGGGAGAGCTTGAAATGCTTGCTGGTTCAGTTTGGATGAGCACCCAGAGGTTCAGAGGCTTCTTTTGAAAAAAAAGTAGGTTTGAACAAACACTACCTCGTCTATTTAATTTGAAAGAATTTCTAGAATAAAATCTACATGAGAAAGACAGAAGAAAGAAGATATTTTGTAAAATCCAAATGAAGATTTATGGCTATTTAAATTTTTGTCATCTTGATGCTGAAGTAGTGCTCTGAGCCCAGTCAGGAAGTTTTGTTATTATAGGAATAACTGAAACGTGGTTGGACAACTCCAGTGACTGGGGGTTCGGGATTGATGGCTACAGGCTATTTCGTAAAGACAGGCAGGGTAGAAGAGGAGGAGGAGTCACACTCTATGTTAAGGAGAACCTTGAATGCGTAGAAGTCAACTATGGTAACTGTGGAAGCCTCGTTGAATGCATCTGGGTCAAAATCAGAGGGATTGTCTCCAAGGGAGACCTTACAGTAGACTTCTGTTACCGACCCCCAAACCAAGACAATGAGACCAATGAAGCGATACTTGGGTCAATTAAGCAGGCTTGGGGTCAACAAAACCTGGTTCTTAGGGGAGATTTTAACTACCCAGATATCTTCTGGAAGAACAACACAAGTCATTTGCCAGTCATCCCTCAAGGTCCTACAATGCTTAGAGGACTCCTTCCTCATACAAATGATAGATGTGCCAACCAGGAATGGGGCACTCACTAACCAAGAAAACATGCTCTGTAATATCTTGGTTAGGGACAGCCTTGGCTGCAGTGATCACAACATCATGGAGTTTGGGATACCGCTGAGCATGCTGAAGGTTAGTTCTAAGACAAAGGTTTTGACTTTAGGAAAGCAAACTTCAGCTTAGGGCTCAGTTGGAAGGGATCCCTTGGGAAGCTTCTATGGAGGATAAAGGAAAGAGCTGGGAGCTTTTCAAGAACACTCTCCTAGATGCACAAAACCAGTTCATCCCCTCTATAAGCAAGGGAAGCAGAAGGAGCAAGAGTCCCCCTTGGCTTAACTGTGAGCTTCTGGGCCTGCTCAGAATGAAAAGGGAAATGTACCAGAGATGGAAAAGTGGAGCAACAGCTGGTGAAAGTTACAAAGGCATTGCCAGGTTGTGCAGGGAAGCAGTTAAGAAAAGCACAGCTTGAACTGAAATTGGCCAGAGATGTCAGAAACTTCAAGAAAGGATTTTCAGATATGTTAACAGCCAGCAGAAACAGAAGGAGAGTATTGGCTCATTATTTAACAGGAGAGGTGAACTAGACACCAATAATACTGAAAAGGCAGACATTCTCAACACCTTCTTCACCTCTGCCTTTAC
>NW_010180099.1:6344-8393 GCF_000695765.1 Mesitornis unicolor | reverse complement strand
CCCCACAGCCCCAGCACCCACAACCCCAGCACCCCATGGCCCCAGCACCCATGACCCCAGTGCAAGAGGCCACTGTGTTGCTGATGCCACGGTGTCACCTGTGGACAGAGCTGCCCGAGGACTCGGAGGATGAGGAGGAGGAAGAGGAGGTGGAGAATAAAGATCCGCCAAAAAAGCTCAAGAAGAAGCCCCCGCTGGGTGAGAGCCGGGAGAAGAAGCTGAAGCCCAAGGGTGAGCATTGAGGGGACAGGGACTGCTTAAACCAGGCCATTTGCATCCGTCCTTGCTGGGACCTGGGGACCACCCATGTCCTGTCCCCATTGCTGTACTGGGAGGCTCGGGGAGGGCTCACCCCTTCCTGCTGTCCCCACCCTGCCACCTCCTTGTCCCCCTGTCCCTGTCATCGACTCCTCCATCCCACCAGGAGACAAAAGCGACCCTGACAGCAAAGCCAAATCTGCCAAAAGCTCCAAGAAGGAGTCCATGTCCATGTTCCAGGTGAACGGGGAGAAGAAGGAGAAGAAAAGCAAGAAGAAAGGTACGGGGTGAATGGGGGGGTGGCAGGCAGTCCCCCTGCCCCACAGCATCACCCCGAGGTGACAGCACCCAGCGCTGTGTGACAATGTCCCCCGTGTCCCCCCCAGCCATCATCGGCAGTGATGAGGAGGACGATTCCGATGCCAGCACCAAACCCATCAGGTCAGAGAAGAAGAGAAACCCCACGTCCCTCTTCCAGACCGGCGGGGACCCCCCCAAGGAGAAGAAAAGCAAAAAGAAAGGTGGGAGCCTGGCACTGGTGATGTGCTGGGGGGTGGTGGGTGCTGGAGGGGCTCATGGGGGTGAGCCTGGCCATGGGGAGGGGGGTTATGATGGATGGTGTTGGTGTGGGTCTATGCTGAGCTTGGTTTTGGGGTTTGGTGGAGTCAGGATCTTCCCTCCTCCTCATTCCTGCCTGCAGCTCCTAAAGTGGCTGAGAGCGAAGAGGAGACCCCAGAGACCCCACAGAAAAACTCCAACAAGAAGGGGAAAGGGAAGAAATCAAAGAAGGTACAAAAAAGCCCTCAAAACCCATGAGGGGGTGGACAGACTGGGTCAGGGGGGCTGGAGCATCCCATGACACCATCCCCAAAGCCACACAAGGCAGATGGGGAGCAAGGAGCAGGGAAAGGAGGGGAAATTTTGGCAGCTTTGGGGTCACCCCCACCTCTCGTGCCTCAGGCAAAGGAGGAGCGGCCCCCGTCGCCCGTCATCGAGGTGGACAACCTGGAGGAGTTCGTGCTGCACCCGGCGCCGCAGGGGGTGACCGTCAAGTGCCGGGTGACGCGGGACAAGAGGGGGATGGACCGGGGGCTTTACCCCACCTATTACCTCCACTTGGACAATGACAAGAAGGTGAGCTTGGGGTGTGGGAACCCCTGGGGGTGTTGGGGGGATGCTCGCCTGCATCCCACCATGGTGGTGGGTCCTGGGTGGGGATGCTCTGCGCCCTTGTGATTCCTCTTGGGAAATGCCCGGTGTTGATGGTACCCGGGATGAGGAGCATCTCTCAGCTGGACACCCACGCTCAGGCCCTCCCGCCCCATGGCTCATGATGTTTTGGGAATTGTCTTTGCTCCATGGCCTGTGCGAGGTCATGGCAGTGACCTGTTGGGCCAAGCCATCCAGTGGGGTGTTGAGATGGCGATGATGATGATGATGACGATGGCAATGACAGTGTCCCATCCCCACTGCCCTCCCAGGTGTTCCTGCTCGCTGGGAGGAAGCGCAAGAAGAGCAAAACCTCCAACTACCTCATCTCCATCGACCCCACCGACCTGTCCCGGGGCGGGGAGAACTTCATCGGGAAGCTGAGGTAGGAGCACCCCGTTTCGGTAGCACCCCCATTCCTGCAGCACCCTGCTCCCGCTCCATGGGGTGCTGGCTGCCCCGAGCGATGGCTGGGACAGACAGGAGGCTGCATTCGGCATTTCCCCGCTGCCGGGTCTGATCTGAGGAGTGTTGAGGGGCCAGGAGGGGAAAACAGGCTGGGCCGGTTCCTCGGGCAGACAG